>NC_069501.1:190623661-190634424 GCF_027579735.1 Bombina bombina | reverse complement strand
AGGAGGTTTATAAACAGAATTTAAACGTTTACTAGTTTTAGTGTCAAGAGGACTAGTTTCATCAATATCCAAAGTAATCAACACCTCTTAACAAAAAATATACTCCACCTTAAAGAGATAAGAAGATTTGTCAGTGTCATTATCTGAGGTAGGATCTTCTGAATCAGAAAGATCCTCATCAGAGGAGGATAATTCTGTATGTTGTCGGTCATTTGAAATTTCATCAACTTTATAAGTTTTAAAAGACCTTTAACGTTTATTAGAAGGCGGAATAGCAGACAAAGCCTTCTGAATTGTATCAGAAATAAAATCTTTTATATTCACAGGGATATCATGTACATTAGATGTTGAAAGAACAACAGGCATTGTACTAGTACTGATGGATACATTCTCTGCATGTAAAAGCTTATCATGACAACTATTACATACCACAGCTGGAGATATAATCTCCACAAATTTACAACAGATACACTTAGCTTTGGTAGAACTGTTATCAGGCAGCAGGAATCCAACAGTGGTTTCTGAGACAGGATCAGATTGAGACATCTTGCAAATGTAAGAGAAAAAAAAAAACATATAAAGCAAAATGATCAAATATGGCAGTTTTAGTAAAGGGAAAAAAATGTAAACGGCATAGCCCTCTGAGCATAGAAAAAGGCAAGGGGCATATAGGAAGTGGGGTTTGAATAAATAAATTATTTGGCGCCAAGTATGACGCACAACGCAAAATCAAATTTTTTGGCGCTAACAACATCTGGAAATGATGCTACTCGCGTCATGGCAGACGCAACCTTGTGCAAGGAAACCTGGCGTCAACTAAGACGCCAGAAATTACAAATTTGCGTCACCGAACGTATCTTCGCACAAAAAAAAAAAAAAGAAACAGTTATCAGTAGAGGTAAAGGAATAGGAGAGTATATCATCGATCTGAAAAGGGAGGTAGGAACTGAATCTCTACGACCGATGACAGAGAACCTATGAAAAGATTTCCCGCGAGGAAAACCATAGACATTCACTGTACTTTGAGAGGAATCGGGCTTCAAAATGCTGAGAAGCGCATATCACAGAAGAAAATCAAGCACAAACTTACTTCACCACCTCCATAGGGAGGCAAAGTTTGTATAACTGAATTGTGGGTGTGGTGAGGGGTGTATTTATAGGCATTTTGAGGTTTGTGAAACTTTTCCCCTCCTGGTAGGATTGTATATTCCATTCGTCACTAGCTCATGGGCTCTTGCCAATTACATGAATGAAAGAAATACTATATATATATATATATATATATATATATATATATATATATATATATATAGATAGATAGTATCTAGGGGGTACCAGACTATAGCGCTTGTAGAAAAGGAGTAACATAAAGGGGAGCACAATTTTAAGGTGTAACACAAATGTACTGATTTACAGCAGAGTGTGGCTCACCTTTTTGTCTTTTAGTCTGAGAAGTCTGTGTAGTGTCTTTGCTTCTCCTCTGTAGAGTATGGTAGTATTTAGAAATAAAAAATGATTGGCTTCTGTATGGTGCCAATTAAGGTATTTCTTTTCAAGAAATAAAATCTCCTTGTTAGAAAGTGGTTGAGTAACAGGCTTCCCCTCTCAGGGGTGTGGTAGATGCCTTTTAATGAAATAAATAAATGAAGCAAATGTCAGTGATTAGTGCAAATAAAATCTCCTTTATTTTAGCACAAAAACAAACCGGCGTTTGTGCTGGTGAATTAAAAGTCTCTTGGTGTTGTTAGGTAAAAACTTTGTGCAGAAATTTGGGGTATTTAACTTCCCAAACAGGCTGTGATGGTTGTCGCCTTGATTATGCACAAACAGTGCAGAGGATTCCTTGAAGATTTTTGTCTCCAGATGGTGTAAAGATTAAGGTTTATGCAAGATTTTGTGGTATTTTCCTTCCTAAACAGGCTGTGATGGTTGTTGTCCTGAACTTACATAAACAGTATAGAGGATTCCTTGATGATCCCTGTTGGTTTCTCTTTTTTTGCAAAAAGTAAAAAGTTCAGTTTTTTACTTTTAGGAAAATAATGATTCCTGAAGGTTCCTGTGTGGGTTGCAGAAGAAGTTAGGTGTTTTGTAACCTCCACAGGTCTTTCCTGTCTTAGGATGGCGTTGGATACACTTGTGCTTCACAAGTGATCTGTAGAGTTGCGGTCTTGCCGGACCGGAAGTGACGTCACAAGTGGGCGTGCCCTTAAGCGTTTCATGAAACTGTCTTCACTTCCTCAGAGGGCACGCCCACTTGTGATGTCACTTCCGGTCCGGCGAGACCGCAACTCTACAGATTTGATTTCTAAATTTCTACCATACTCTACAGAGGAGAAGCAAAGACACTACACAGACTTCTCAGACTAAAAGACAAAAAGGTGAGCCACAAAAAAGTTTTTTTATACCCTGCTGTAAATCAGTACATTTGTGTTGCACCTTAAAACTGTGCTCCCCTTTATGTTACTCCCTTTCTACAACCGCTATAGTCTGGTACCCCCTAGATCCTATCCATAATTCTTTGTTCCATTTTGATGATAGTAGAATCACCAGACTAAGCTGCTCAGAAACACATCAGGAGGAACTGTATATTTAAGCAAATTAAATTTTTGCATTAAAACACAGCGCAAGCCTAAACAATTTTACCTTTTTTATATAGATATAGATATATATATATATATATATATATATACATACACACACATGATTATATATAGGTATAGATATATATAGGAATATCCATTTAAAAATACATAGAACATATTTTGCTATGTGCAGAACATTGGAATGTGAAATATTTACAATAAATACATAGTATAACACTATTAAATATAATTATTGCATAAATATGAGTTTTCATCTACTTGACTGCAAAGGGCTCCAATGCACATACATAAATATATATATATATATATATATATATATATATATATATATATATGTGTATATATGTATTTATATGCGTATATATGTTTGTAAATACACATATATATATATATATACACATACATACACACAAATATATATTTAGACATGTGTATGTATGTATGTATCTCAATGTTAAAGCCCTCTGCAGTTCTTTTTTCTAACACCTGAGACTCATATCTTTGAGCACATTCCCCCCCCCCCCCAATAATTTTTTTATCAGACAGTGTTATTATGAGTGTAAATGTACTGTTAAATGCATATTTGACGTGTTTTGTGCAACATTTTATTCCAGTGTAACAGTTAACCAGAGTTTTGAAGTGTAATCATTCTAGTGTATATAGCAATTGCACACATTTACTTTCTACCTGTAATACGAGCGGAATTTAACTTGCTCGAAAACTGCCTCAAAAACCCGATATCGCTCCACTCGTAATCTAGCCCTGTATCGGTAGCATCAGGTATGTACTACTGATCGCTACTACAATAGCATTTGTATTTAAGACACACTAAAGATATATGGCAACACAGATTTTAATAACCGCTTTAAAATAGCTGCGTTACCATTTATTTTATTAAAGGACACTGTACCCAAAATTTTTCTTTCGTGATTCAGATTGAGCATGAAATTTTAAGCAACTTTCTAATTTACTCCTATTATCAAATTTTCTTCATTCTCTTGGTATCTTTATTTGAAATGCAAGAATGTAAGTTTAGATGCCGAACCATTTTTGGTGAACAACCTGAGTTGTCCTTACTGATTGGTAGATAAATTCATCCACAAAATAAAAAAGTGCTGTCCAGAGTACTGAAACAAAAAAAAAAAAAAGCTTAGATGCCTTCTTTTTCAAATAATGATAGCAAGAGAACGAAGAAAAATTGATAATATGAGTAAATTAGAAAGTTGCTTAAAATTGCATGCTCTTTCTGAATTACAAAAGAAAAAATTTGGGTTCAGTGTCCCTTTAAGCCATCATAATGTAACATAGAAACATAGATTTTGAAAGCAGATAAGAACCATAGGCCAAACAACTCAGTTTATTTAGTTAGCACAATAGCCTTATGCTTATCCCAGGCATTCTTGAAGTCCCCCATAGTGTTTGTCTAACACCTCTAATGGAAGTTTACTCTATGAATCAACCACCCTTTCTGTGAAGAAGTGCTTCTGCAAATTAATACTCCAACATTTTCTTTCAAATCACAAAATGCCTTTTCTATATTTCCCTGTATTTGATTAATATTGATTTGTGCTACAATAGGTTCTCTTAAGTTAGGTAATTCTAGAACCCTTTGTAATTGTATATACAGGAGGCCATGCCACTTCCTCCCTCCATTCATTTCTAGGCATGTTCATGTGTTTCTTTTTGCTTATTTGTTCTGGCATTATTGTTCTTTGGCCTGCACACACACACTATATTTGCTTCCTTATAGCTACTATGTATTCAATACCAACCTTGATATCCATTCTCTACGAGGATCTCCCTTTCACTATATTGTATATGTCCTGCATTTTATGTTGGGGGTTAACGCTTGACATTCCGCCGCTTAATTTATTTTATACATGATGCAGCAGTTAATATCCCAATACTTCTGGTGCAATACATGGCAACAATGGCATATTGCTTGATTGCCATCTGATCTAATTTTTAGGAAATGCCAAAATAAACAATGGATAAATCCCCTGAAAAAAAAATTGCCTGAGAATCCAAATGACCTTGAAAATATATACAAGTAATCTCCTAAAAAGATAGATATCTGCAGCAATGTAAACCTACTATAAATAAACTCTCCTGATGACAGAACTATACCACTATAACGAATATAACCATGATACTACAACTCCAAGACAGAATCCGTCTCCAATCGATGTTCAAGCCAAAACAACTTATCTGAGTGTTTAAACATTCATAGAAAGGAGGGATGCCATGGAAACCACCTCCCATAGCCTTTGAGCTAAACTCATATTCTCATGAAAAGATCTCTGGGATATATTGTAGTGGGCAGAGGACATCTGCTTACTGGTACGGATATGGTTACAGGAGCGAGAGATAATATACTAAAGGAGGCACCCAACACCTTTAATAATGGGTGCTTATTCTATGTACCATGCCTAAACTATCCTAGTGTGTAATTAGATACCATATTTACAAAGCTAAAACACATGAAATTAAATAAATCTGAGGCCAGTTTAACACATTGTAAACAAATTGTAAACAAATTAATATGATATCTTCTTAGACTTACCTTTGGTAATGTTTGGTGACACTGTAGTGTTTTTAATCTCAGGAGGAAATGTGATTTTCTCTGTCTCTGGCTGCAGGGGGCTGTTGTTTTTAGCACGTGGCTTTAGAGGTATAGGTGGTGTGACTGTTAACTTTGGAGCCCAACCTTTTTAAAATAATAAACAAAAAAATCTTCAAAACACAATTTTTTCATTCTTTTATGGTCAATAAATGTTAGCTCACCTGCCATAACTGAAAAACATAATTTATGCTTACCTGATAAATTTATTTCTCTTGTAGTGTATCCAGTCCACGGATCATCCATTACTTGTGGGATATTCTCCTTCCCAATAGGAAGCTGCAAGAGGATCACCCACAGCAGAGCTGCTATATAGCTCCTCCCCTCACTGCCATATCCAGTAATTCGACCGAAACAAGACGAGAAAGGAGAAACCATAGGGTGCAGTGGTGACTGTAGTTTAATTAAAATTTAGACCTGCCTTAAAAGGACAGGGCGGGCCGTCGACTGGATACACTACAAGAGAAATAAATTTATCAGGTAAGCATAAATTATGTTTTCTCTTGTTAAGTGTATCCAGTCCACGGATCATCCATTACTTGTGGGATACCAATACCAAAGCTAAAGTACACGGATGATGGGAGGGACAAGGCAGGAACTTAAACGGAAGGAACCACTGCCTGTAGAACCTTTCTCCCAAAAACAGCCTCCGAAGAAGCAAAAGTGTCAAATTTGTAAAATTTTGAAAAGGTGTGAAGCGAAGACCAAGTCGCAGCCTTGCAAATCTGTTCAACAGAGCCCTCATTTTTAAAGGCCCAGGTGGAAGCCACAGCTCTAGTAGAATGAGCTGTAATCCTTTCAGGGGGCTGCTGTCCAGCAGTCTCATAGGCTAAGCGTATTATGCTCCGAAGCCAAAAGGAGAGAGAGGTTGTCGAAGCTTTTTGACCTCTCCTCTGTCCAGAGTAAACGACAAACAGGGCAGATGTTTGACGAAAATCTTTAGTAGCCTGTAAGTAAAACTTCAAGGCACGGACTACGTCCAGATTATGCAAAAGACGTTCCTTCTTTGAAGAAGGATTAGGACACAATGATGGAACAACAATCTCTTGATTGATATTCCTGTTAGAAACCACCTTAGGTAAAAACCCAGGTTTGGTACGCAGAACTATCTTGTCTGAATGAAAAATCAGATAAGGAGAATCACAATGTAAGGCAGATAACTCAGAGACTCTTCGAGCCGAGGAAATAGCCATCAAAAACAGAACTTTCCAAGATAAAAGTTTAATATCAATGGAATGAAGGGGTTCAAACGGAACTCCCTGAAGAACTTAGAACCAAGTTTAAGCTCCACGGGGGAGCAACAGTTTTAAACACAGGCTTAATCCTAACCAAAGCCTGACAAAATGCCTGGATGTCTGGAACTTCTGCCAGACGCTTGTGCAAAAGAATAGACAGAGCAGAGATCTGTCCTTTTAAAGAACTAGCTGATAAGCCTTTGTCCAAACCCTCTTGGAGAAAAGACAATATCCTAGGAATCCTAACCTTACTCCATGAGTAACTCTTGGATTCACACCAATAAAGATATTTACGCCATATCTTATGGTAGATTTTCCTGGTGACAGGCTTCCGAGCCTGTATTAAGGTATCAATGACTGACTCGGAGAAGCCACGCCTTGATAGAATCAAGCGTTCAATCTCCATGCAGTCAGTCTCAGAGAAATTAGATTTGGATGATTGAAAGGACCTTGTATTAGAAGGTCCTGCCTCAGAGGCAGAGTCCATGGTGGAAGAGATGACATGTCCACTAGGTCTGCATACCAGGTCCTGCGTGGCCACGCAGGCGCCATCAGAATCACCGATGCTCTCTCCTGTTTGATTTTGGCAATCAGTCGAGGGAGCAGAGGAAACGGTGGAAATATATAGGCCAGGTTGAAGAACCAAGGAGCTGCTAGAGCATCTATCAGCGTTGCTCCCGGGTCCCTGGACCCGTAACAAGGAAGCTTGGCGTTCTGGCGAGACGCCATGAGATCCAGTTCTGGTTTGCCCCAACGATGGACTAGTTGAGCAAATACCTCCAGATGGAGTTCCCACTCCCCCGGATGAAAAGTCTGACGACTTAGAAAATCCGCCTCCCAGTTCTCTACGCCTGGGATGTGGATCGCTGACAGGTGGCAAGAGTGAGACTCAGCCCAGCGAATTATCTTTGAGACTTCTAACATCGCTAGGGAACTCCTGGTTCCCCCTTGATGGTTGATGTAAGCCACAGTCGTGATGTTGTCTGACTGAAATCTGATGAACATCAGTGTTGCTAACTGAGGCCAAGCTAGAAGAGCATTGAATATTGCTCTTAACTCCAGAATATTTATTGGGAGGAGTTTCTCCTCCTGAGTCCACGATCCCTGAGCCTTCAGGGAGTTCCAGACTGCGCCCCAACCTAGAAGGCTGGCATCTGTTGTTACAATCGTCCAATCTGGCCTGCGAAAGGTCATACCCTTGGACAGATGGACCCGAGAAAGCCACCAGAGAAGAGAATCTCTGGTCTCTTGATCCAGATTTAGTAGAGGGGACAAATCTGAGTAATCCCCATTCCACTGACTTAGCATGCATAATTGCAGCGGTCTGAGATGAAGGCGCACAAATGGCACTATGTCCATTGCCGCTACCATTAAGCCGATTACTTCCATGCACTGAGCCACTGACGGGCGTGGAATGGAATGAAGGACACGGCAAGCATTTAGAAGTTTTGATAACCTGGACTCCGTCAGGTAAATTTTCATCTCTACAGAATCTATAAGAGTCCCTAGGAAGGAGACTCTTGTGAGTGGTGATAGAGAACTCTTTTCCACGTTCACTTTCCACCCATGCGACCTCAGAAATGCCAGAACTATCTCTGTATGAGACTTGGCAATTTGAAAGCTTGATGCCTGTATCAGGATGTCGTCTAGATACGGAGACACCGCTATGCCTCGTGGTCTTAGAACCGCCAGAAGTGAGCCCAGAACCTTTGTAAAAATTCTCGGGGCAGTGGCCAACCCGAAGGGAAGAGCTACAAATTGGTAATGCCTGTCTAGAAAGGCAAACCTTAGGAACCAATGATGATCTTTGTGAATCGGTATGTGAAGGTAGGCATCCTTTAAGTCCACTGTGGTCATGTACTGACCCTCTTGGATCATGGGTAGGATGGTCCGAATAGTTTCCATTTTGAATGATGGAACTCTGAGGAATTTGTTTAAGATTTTTAGATCCAAGATTGGTCTGAAGGTTCCCTCTTTCTTGGGAACCACAAACAGATTTGAATAAAATCCCTGTCCTTGTTCCGTCCGCGGAACTGGATGTATCACTCCCATTACTAGGAGGTCTTGCACACAGCTTAGGAATGCCTCTTTCTTTATCTGGTTTGCTGATAACCTTGAAAGATGAAATCTCCCTTGTGGAGGAGAAGCTTTGAAGTCCAGAAGATATCCCTGAGATATGATCTCCAACGCCCAGGGATCCTGAACATCTCTTGCCCACGCCTGGGCGAAGAGAGAAAGTCTGCCCCCCACTAGATACGTTTCCGGATAGGGGGCCGTTCCTTCATGCTGTCTTGGGGGCAGCAGCAGGCTTTCTGGCCTGCTTGCCCTTGTTCCAGGACTGGTTAGGTTTCCAGGCCTGTCTGGAATGAGCAACCAGTTCCCTCTTGTTTTGAAGCGGAGGAAGTTGATGCTGCTCCTGCCTTGAAATTTTGAAAGGCACGAAAATTAGACTGTTTGGCCTTTGATTTGTCCCTGTCCTGAGGAAGGGTATGACCCTTGCCTCCAGTAATGTCAGCAATAATTTCCTTCAAGCCAGGCCCGAATAAGGTCTGCCTCTTGAAAGGAATGTTGAGTAATTTAGACTTTGAAGTCACGTCAGCTGACCAGGATTTAAGCCATAGCGCCCTACGCGCCTGGATGGCGAATCCGGAATTCTTAGCCGTTAGTTTAGTCAAATGAACAATGGCATCAGAAACAAATGAGTTAGCTAGCTTAAGCGTTCTAAGCTTGTCAATAATTTCATTCAATGGAGCTGTCTGGATGGCCTCTTCCAGGGCCTCAAACCAGAATGCCGCCGCAGCAGTGACAGGTGCAATGCATGCAAGGGGCTGTAAAATAAAACCTTGTTGAATAAACATTTTCTTAAGGTAACCCTCCAATTTTTATCCATTGGATCTGAAAAAGCACAACTGTCCTCAACCGGGATAGTGGTACGCTTTACTAAAGTAGAAACTGCTCCCTCCAACTTAGGGACCGTCTGCCATAAGTCCCGTGTAGTGGCGTCTATTGGAAACATTTTTCTAAATATAGGAGGTGGGGAAAAGGGCACACTGGGTCTATCCCACTCCTTGCTAATAATTTCTGTAAGCCTTTTAGGTATAGGAAAAACGTCAGTACACACCGGCACCGCATAGTATCAATCCAGCCTACACAATTTCTCTGGAATTGCAACTGTGTTACAGTCATTCAGAGCAGCTAATACCTCCCCAAGCAATACACGGAGGTTCTCAAGCTTAAATTTAAAATTAGAAATCTCTGAATCAGGTTTCCCCGAGTCAGAGATGTCACCCACAGACTGAAGATCTCCGTCCTCATTTTCTGCATACTGTGACGCAGTATCAGACATGGCTCTAACAGCATTTGCGCGCTCTGTATCTTTCCTAACCCCAGAGCTATCGTGCTTGCCTCTTAATTCAGGCAATCTAGATAATACCTCTGACAGGGTATTATTCATGATTGCAGCCATGTCCTGCAAGGTAATCGCTATGGGCGTCCCTGATGTAATTGGCGCCATATTAGCGTGCGTCCCCTGAGCGGGAGGCGAAGGGTCTGACACGTGGGGAGAGTTAGTCGGCATAACTTCCCCCTCGACAGAACCCTCTGGTGATAATTCTTTTATAAATAAAGACTGATCTTTACTGTGTAAGGTGAAATCAATACATTTAATACACATTCTCCTATGGGGCTCCACCATGGCTTTCAAACATAATGAACAAGTAGGTTCCTCTGTGTCAGACATGTTTAAACAGACTAGCAAGGAGACTAGCAAGCTTGGAAAACACTTCAAAACAAGTTTACAAGCAATATAAAAAAACGTTACTGCGCCTTTAATAAACACAAATTTTCCCAAATTTTGAAATAACAGTGAAAAAATGCAGTTACACTAACAAAATTTTTACAGTGTATGTAATAAGTTAGCAGAGCATTGCACCCACTTGCAAATGGATGATTAACCCCTTAATACCAAAAACGGAATAACAAATGACAAAAACGTTTTTTAAACAGTCACAACAACTGCCACAGCTCTACTGTGGCTTTTTACCTCCCTCAAAACGACTTTTGAAGCCTTTTGAGCCCTTCAGAGAAGTCGTGGATCATGCAGGAAGAAGCTGGATGTCTGTGTCTGTAATTTTTGCTGTGCAAAAAAACGCCAAAATAGGCCCCTCCCACTCATATTACAACAGTGGAAAGGCTCAGGGAACTGTTTCTAGGCAAAATTCAAGCCAGCCATGTGGAAAAAACTAGGCCCCAATAAGTTTTATCACCAAACATATGTAAAAAATGATTAAACATGCCAGCAAACGT
>NC_069501.1:190531161-190618661 GCF_027579735.1 Bombina bombina | reverse complement strand
TTTTGTTTATATACAGAAATTTATCCAGACTGTTTTTAAATGTATCTATGGTATTGGCATTCACTACCTCCTTTGGTAATGAGTTCCACAATTTTATTGCTCTTATAGTAGAATGAGCTGTAATCCTTTGAGGCAGAGTTTTACCCGACTCGACATAAGCATGATGAATCAAAGATTTTAACCAAGATGCCAAAGAAATGGCAGAAGCCTTCTGACCTTTCCTAGAACCGGAAAAGATAACAAATAGACTAGAAGTCTTTCGGAAATCCATAGTAGCTTCAACATAATATTTCAAAGCTCTAACTACATCCAAAGAATGCAACAACTTTTCCTTAGAATTCTTAGGATTAGGACACAATGAAGGAACTACAATTTCTCTACTAATGTTGATAGAATTCACAACCTTAGGTAAAAATTTAAAAGAAGTTCGCAACACCGCCTTATCCTGATGAAAAATCAGAAAAAGAGACTCATAAGAAAGAGCAGATAATTCAGAAACTCTTCTAGCAGAAGAGATGGCCAAAAGAAACAAAACTTTCCAAGAAAGTAATTTAATGTCCAGCGAATGCATAGGTTCAAACAGAGGAGCTTGAAGAGCCCCCAGAACCAAATTCAAACTCCAAGGAGGAGAAATTGACTTAACAGGTTTTATACGAACCAAAGCTTGAACAAAACAATGAATATCAGGAAGACTAGCAATCTTTCTGTGAAAAAGAACAGAAAGAGCAGAGATTTGTCCTTTCAAGGAACTTGCAGACAAACCTTTATCCAAACCATCCTGAAGAAACTGTAAAATTCTAAGAATTCTAAAAGAATGCCAAGAAAAATGATGAGAACACCAAGAAATGTAAATCTTCCAGACTCGATAATATATCTTCCTAGATACAGTTTTACGAGCCTGTAACATAGTATTAATCACAGAGTCAGAGAAACCTCTATGACTAAGAATCAAGCGTTCAATCTCCATACCTTCAAATTTAAGGATTTGAGATCCTGATGGAAAAAAGGACCTTGCGATAGGAGGTCTGGTCTTAACGGAAGAGTCCACGGTTGGCAAGTGGCCATCTGGACAAGATCCGCATACCAAAACCTGTGAGGCCATGCTGGAGCCACCAGCAGAGCAAACGAGCACTCCTTTAGAATCTTGGAAATCACTCTTGGAAGAAGAACTAGAGGCGGAAAGATATAGGCAGGATGATACTTCCAAGGAAGTGACAATGCATCCACTGCCTCCGCTTGAGGATCCCTGGATCTGGACAGATACCTGGGAAGCTTCTTGTTTAGATGAGAAGCCATCAGATCTATTTCTGGAAGTGCACACATTTGAACAATCTGAAGAAATACCTCTGGGTGAAGAGACCATTCGCCCGGATGTAACGTTTGGCGACTGAGATAATCCGCTTCCCAATTGTCTATACCTGGGATATGAACCGCAGAAATTAGACAGGAGCTGGATTCCGCCCATACCAGTATTCGAGATACTTCTTTCATAGCCAGAGGACTGTGAGTCCCTCCTTGATGATTGACATATGCCACGGTTGTGACATTGTCCGTCTGAAAACAAATGAACGACTCTCTCTTTAGAAGAGGCCATGACTGAAGAGCTCTGAAAATTGCACGGAGTTCCAAAATGTTGACTGGTAATCTCACCTCCTGAGATTCCCAAACCCCTTGTGCTGTCAGAGACCCCCAAACAGCTCCCCAACCTGTGAGACTTGCATCTGTTGAAATCACAGTCCAGGTCGGAAGAACAAAAGAAGCCCCCTGAACTAAACGATGGTGGTCTGTCCACCACGTCAGAGAGTGTCGTACAATCGGTTTTAAAGATATTAATTGAGATATCTTTGTATAATCCCTGCACCACTGATTCAGCATACAGAACTGAAGAGGTCGCATGTGAAAACGAGCAAAGGGGATCGCGTCCGATGCAGCAGTCATAAGACCTAGAATTTCCATGCATAAGGCTACCGAAGGGAATGATTGAGACTGAAGGTTTTGACAAGCTGAAACCAATTTTAGACGTCTCTTGTCTGTCAGAGACAGAGTCATGGACACTGAATCTATCTGGAAACCTAAAAAGGTTACCCTTGTCTGAGGAATCAATGAACTTTTTGGTAAATTGATCCTCCAACCATGTTCTCGAAGAAACAATACAAGTCGATTCGTATGAGATTCTGCTAAATGTGAAGACTGAGCAAGTACCAAGATATCGTCCAAATAAGGAAATACCACAATACCCTGTTCTCTGATTACAGAGAGAAGGGCACCGAGAACCTTTGTAAAAATCCTTGGAGGTGTTGCTAGGCCAAACGGCAGAGCCACAAACTGGTAATGCTTGTCTAGGAAAGAGAATCTCAGAAACTGATAGTGATCTGGATGAATCGGAATATGCAGATATGCATCCTGTAAATCTATTGTGGACATATAATGCCCTTGCTGAACAAAAGGCAGAATAGTCCTTATAGTTACCATTTTGAATGTTGGTATCCTTACATAATGATTCAATATTTTTAAATCCAGAACTGGTCTGAAGGAATTCTCCTTCTTTGGTACAATGAAAAGATTTGAGTAAAACCCCAGCCCCTGTTCCAGAACTGGAACTGGCATAATTACTCCAGCCAACTCTAGATCTGAAACACATATCAGAAATGCTTGAGCCTTCACTGGATTTACTGGGACACGGGAAAGAAAAAATCTTCTTGCAGTAGGCCTTATCTTGAAGCCTATTCTGTACCCTTGTGAAACAATGTTCTGAATCCAAAGATTGTGAATCGAATTGATCCAAATTTCTTTGAAAAATCATAATCTGCCCCCTACCAGCTGAGCTGGAATGAGGGCCGCACCTTCATGTTGACTTGGGAGCTGGCTTTGGCTTTCTAAAAGGCTTGGATTTATTCCAGACTGGAGATGGTTTCCAAACTGATACTGCTCCTGTAGGGGAAGGATCAGGCTTTTGTTCCTTATTGTGACGAAAGGAACGAAAACGATTAGTAGACCTAAATTTACCTTTAGATTTTTTATCCTGTGGTAAAAAAGTTCCTTTCCCCCCAGTAACAGTTGAAATAATAGAATCCAACTGTGAACCAAATAATTTATTACCCTGGAAAGAAAGGGAAAGCAAAGTTGACTTAGAAGGCATATCAGCATTCCAAGTTTTAAGCCATAAAGCTCTTCTAGCTAAAATAGCTAGAGACACATACCTGACATCAACCCTATTGATATCAAAGATGGCATCACAAATAAAATTATTAGCATGTTGAAGAAGATTAACAATGCTATGAGAATTATGATCTGTTACTTGTTGCGCTAAAGCTTCCAACCAAAAAGTTGAAGCTGCAGCAACATCCGCTAAAGATATAGCAGGTCTAAGAAGATTACCTGAACATAAGTAAGCTTTTCTTAGAAAGGATTCAATTTTCCTATCTAAAGGATCCTTAAAGGAAGTACTATCTGCCGTAGGAATAGTAGTACGTTTACCAAGAGTCGAGATAGCGCCATCAACCTTAGGGATTTTGTCCCAAAACTCTAATCTGTCAGATGGCACAGGATATAATTGCTTAAAACGTTTAGGAGTGAATGAATTACCCAAATTATTCCATTCCCTGGAAATTACTTCAGAAATAGCATCAGGGACAGGAAAAACTTTTGGAATGACTACAGGAGATTTAAAAACCTTATTTAAACGTTTAGATTTAGTATCAAGAGGACCAGATTCCTCTATCTCTAATGCAATTAAGACTTCTTTAAGTAAAGAACGAATAAATTCCATTTTGAATAAATATGAAGATTTATCAGCATCAACCTCTGAAACTGAATCCTCTGAACCAGAGGAAACATTATCAGAATCAGAATGATGATGTTCATTTAAAAATTCATCTGAAAAATGAGAAGTTTTAAAAGACCTTTTACGCTTACTAGAAGGAGGAATAACAGACATAGCCTTCTTAATGGATTTAGAAACAAAATCTCTTATGTTAACAGGAACACTCTGAGTATTAGATGTTGATGGAACAGCAACAGGTAATGTAACATTACTAAAGGAAATATTATCTGCATTAACAAGTTTGTCATGACATTCATTACAAACAACAGCTGGAGGAACAGATACCACAAGTTTACAGCAAATACACTTAACTTTGGTAGATCCAACATCAGGCAGCGATTTTCCAGAAGTATCTTCTGATTCAGGGTCAATCTGAGACATCTTGCAATATGTAATAGAAAAAACAACATATAAAGCAAAATTGATCAAATTCCTTAAATGACAGTTTCAGGAATGGGAAAAAATGCCAGTGAACAAGCTTCTAGCAACCAGAAGCAAATAAACAATGAGACTTAAATAATGTGGAGACAATAATGACGCCCATATTTTTTAGCGCCAAAAAAGACGCCCACATTATTTGGCGCCTAAATGCTTTTAGCGCAAAAAATGACGCCACATCCGGTAACGCCGACACTTTTGGCGCAAAAACGTCAAAAATGACGCAACTTCTGGTGACAAAAACGACGCCGGAAATAACAAAGAATTTTTTGCGCCAAAAACGTCCACGTCAAGAATGACGCAATAAAATGAAGCATTTTCAGCCCCCGCGAGCCTAACAGCCCACAGGGAAAAAAGTCAAATTTTAAGGTAAGAAAAAAATGATTATTCAAATGCATTATCCCAAATAATGAAACTGACTGTCTGAAATAAGGAATATTGAACATCCTGAATCAAGGCAAATAAATGTTTAAACACAAATATTTAGAACTTTATATAAAAGTGCCCAACCATAGCTTAGAGTGTCACAAAAATAAGACTTACTTACCCCAGGACACTCATCTACATGTAGTAGAAAGCCAAACCAGTACTGAAACGAGAATCAGTAGAGGTAATGGTATATATAAGAGTATATCGTCGATCTGAAAAGGGAGGTAAGAGATGAATCTCTACGACCGATAACAGAGAACCTATGAAATAGACCCCGTAGAAGGAGATCATTGAATTCAAATAGGCAATACTCTCTTCACATCCCTCTGACATTCAATGCATGCTGAGAGGAAAACCGGGCTCCAACCTGCTGCGGAACGCATATCAACGTAGAATCTAGCACAAACTTACTTCACCACCTCCACAGGAGGCAAAGTTTGTAAAACTGATTTGTGGGTGTGGTGAGGGGTGTATTTATAGGCATTTTGAGGTTTGGGAAACTTTGCCCCTCCTGGTAGGAATGTATATCCCATACGTCACTAGCTCATGGACTCTTGCTAATTACATGAAAGAAATACAAACATACCATTATAGCAATGTATATCCCTGTAGAACAACGTTTACAATATCAGGTTACAGTGGGTTAACAGTAATCCAGCACGAGATTCATGTTACAAAGTCACATTTAGCATGGAAAAAAATAAGTCACCATTATTATTATTATTATTCTTTATTTATAAAGCGCCAACAGATTCCGCAGCGCTGTTCATAGGTAACAAAGATAAAAGGACAGTACAATATGAGACACCAGACAAAATTTAACAAACAAATACAGGAGGAATTGGGAGCCCTGTTCCCGTGGGAACTTACAATCTAAATGGGTAGGAGGGTGAGAAACAGGAGGTGGGGACTGCAAAGGTGGGAGTGATGTTAGTGTGAAGTTAGATGAGGGCAACTATTAGGCAAGTGGAATTCATTAGTTACTGATTTGGTTATAGGCTTCCCTGAACAAGAAGGTCTTTAGGGAGCGTTTAAAGGAGGAGAGGTTGGGGGAAAGTCTGACAGCACGAGGAAGTGCGTTCCAGAGGGTTGGTGCCGCACGAGAGAAGTCCTGTAGTCTAGCATGAGAGGAGGTGATGGTAGAAGAGGCAAGGAGTAGATCGTTGTTGGATCTTAGGGGACGGGCTGGAGTATATTTGTTGATGAGTGAGGACAGGTATGGGGGGGCTGCATTGGTAAGGGCTTTGTAGGTCAAAGTGAGAATTTTGAATTTAATTCTGCTGTGAATGGGGAGCCAGTGAAGGGACTCACAGAGGGGTGCGGCAGATACAGAGCGTCGGGAGAGGTGGATTAGCCTAGCAGAGGCATTTAGGATGGATTGAAGGGGGGAGAGGCGGGAGAGAGGAAGGCCAGTTAGTAGGTTGTTACAGTAGTCAAGCCGGGAAATTACTAGGGAATGGATTAGCTGTTTAGTAGTTTCAGCGCTCAGAAAAGGACGGATTTTGGAGATATTGCGTAGGTGGTTGCGACAGGATGAAGAGAGCGATTGGATGTGGGGTATGAAGGACAGATTGGAGTCAAGTGTAACTCCAAGGCAGCGGACTTGGGGTGATGGGGAGATAGTGGTGTCGCCGACAGTGATAGTAAAGTTAGAAACTGGAGTAGAATTAGTTGGGGGGATTAGAAGAAGCTCAGTCTTGGACATGTTGATTTTTAGGTGGTGAGAGGCCATCCAGGAAGAAATGCCAGATAAGCAGCTGCTGATGTGGGAAAGGACAGACGGAGAGAGTGCAGGAGTGGATAGGTAGATCTGAGTATCATCAGCATAGAGGTGATAGTTGAAGCCATAGCTACTAATAAGTTGACCCAGCGAGGAAGTATAAATAGAGAAGAGTAGAGGGCCTAGAACAGAGCCTTGAGGTACTCCAACAGACAGAGGCAGTGGAGAGGATGAGTCACCAGCAAATGAGACAGAAAAGGATCTATTAGAGATATAAGAGTGGATCCAGGAGAGGGCAATGTCACAGAGTCCAAGGGAGCTGAGAGTCCATAAGAGGAGGGGATGGTCAACAGTGTCAAAGGCAGCAGACAGGTCAAGTAAGATAAGTATAGAATAGTGGCCATTGTTTTTAGCAGAAAGAAGATCGTTCGTAACCTTGGTGAGGGCAGTCTCAGTTGAGTGTTGGGGACGGAAGCCAGATTGCAGGGGGTCAAGCAGTGAGTTGGAGGATAGGAAGTGTGTTAGGCGATCGAAAACTAGTTTTTCTAGGACTTTAGAAGCTAGCGGAAGTAACCTATCCCTAATTTACAGCTAGCTGGTTTATCATATGAGTCTGTTTACGTCCATAGTTGTGGTTATTACACAGTCACCATATCACATATTGCTTAAGTAAGTGTTACACAGAATTGGAGAATCATAGTAGATCTATGCCACTGTTATTGTAATCGCATCATATTTATCAGGTCTTATCAGATCTTTATTACTACTGATAATAATAGCTGTCACCTCCGTATAGGATCATACCTTGTGTTAAAATGCCAGTATCCCCAGTCCGATTTGTTAGTTGTGGTCTGCCAAATAGATATATGTGTTGCTGTCAAGTGCCAAGTTATGTATCTCGGAGACGCTGAGCAGTGAACTCCGGCGTCTGTAGTGTGATTCCTCAAACCGCATGGCTAATTAGCATATGCGGCTGACGTCACCCGGCTTGCGATTCTGTTTGTAGTCATGGTAACCGCGGTGCGTTATACAACTTCAAGCCACGACCGTATTATCAGAGTGGTGTGAGCAAATTAGTTAGTGTTAAGTGGCCATGCTGCAATAAAGCACTAGATCACCCAATATCATCTAAAAGGGAGGCCGTATCAAATGTAAAAGGGCAAGGTATTAAGGCTTACTCCGGTAGGGAATAATTTACCTACTGCACAACTTATAATGCATAGTTAAAGTGTTTTGTCACCTATTCAGCTATTGGGGGATAGTTGCTAAGGACCTAGTAGCCATCCCTTGTCAGGTTACAGCAGCTGTAGTAGCAAATGGGTCATATGAGAAAAACAAAAATACAAATAAAGATAACACTAAATATAAATACAAATAACACTTCCACTAGAAGCAACACAACATATTTACGGTCCAACACATTATGATATCCCACATATCTCATCAAATAAGGTAGCATATCGCATTATTTCTTAAGTTTTAAGTATATATCCGACAAAGACTAACACAATGAGTATATATCTCAGGATACTTGTTAGCATAACATTTGTATAACAGTATTAACTCCTTGTGTCTGGACACCATTGTGTCCATATAGCTGAACCTCAAAAAGTATCATTGGTTCACTATTTATAATTGGCAATCAAGGAAGGACATGTAATCTAGTTTAGTTCTAGTCCATACATAAGTCATTACAAGGTGCTGACTCCTTTTTTAAGGTGGTGGTATAGTGGTCACAGAACTTCATTCATTCTGGTGACAGATGACTCCATGACAAAATCAGAGTTATGTTCATATTGAGTTCGGGGAGGTGTCACGGTACCCTAACATTATCTAAGTGCCCCCCATTCTAATGTTTAATTTTCTTGTTTTCATACGTGTAAGCCACCTCTGGAAAGGCCAAATAGAGACTCATGAGTGGTAAGTAGGCCCAATCTAGTGTGTATCACATTATGTAACATGAAACACACTGGTTGGTATTCCAACCCTCATGTCTAGTCAAGATCGAGGCGGTCCATCTTAGTGTGTATCCCAGAGCAACAAGTGACTATCCTTGGTTGGATATCAAGCTCTATCATGTGTCCCACTATAGCGGGTGATTCACCACGGGTGAATCATCACAAGTATGGGATCAGTGGTATTTAACCACTCCACACTGCTATCAGAGGAAGCAATGCCAATCATTATACATATTTAGGCCCTTAGGATGTAGGGTACCAAGTCTGTGTATCCACCTCGTTTCCCTCTGAAGTAAGGCTTTGTCCCTGTCACCTCCTTGTTTAAGTGGTGGAACGTGGTCAATCAGGACGAATCTTAGGTCCGTCACCTTATGTTTGGCCTAACATAAGGTGACGGACCTAAGATTCGTCCTGATTGACCACGTTCCACCACTTAAACAAGGAGGTGACAGGGACAAAGCCTTACTTCAGAGGGAAACGAGGTGGATACACAGACTTGGTACCCTACATCCTAAGGGCCTAAATATGTCTAATGATTGGCATTGCTTCCTCTGATAGCAGTGTGGAGTGGTTAAATACCACTGATCCCATACTTGTGATGATTCACCCGTGGTGAATCACCCGCTATAGTGGGACACATGATAGAGCTTGATATCCAACCAAGGATAGTCACTTGTTGCTCTGGGATACACACTAAGATGGACCGCCTCGATCTTGACTAGACATGAGGGTTGGAATACTAACCAGTGTGTTTCATGTTACATAATGTGATACACACTAGATTGGGCCTACTTACCACTCATGAGTCTCTATTTGGCCTTTCCAGAGGTGGCTTACACGTATGAAAACAAGAAAATTAAACATTAGAATGGAGGGCACTTAGATAATGTTAGGGTACCGTGACACCTCCCCAAACTCAATATGAACATAACTCTGATTTTGTCATGGAGTCATCTGTCACCAGAATGAATGAAGTTCTGTGACCACTATACCACCACCTTAAAAAAGGAGTCAGCACCTTGTAATGACTTATGTATGGACTAGAACTAAACTAGATTACATGTCCTTCCTTGATTGCCAATTATAAATAGTGAACCAATGATACTTTTTGAGGTTCAGCTATATGGACACAATGGTGTCCAGACACAAGGGGTTAATACTGTTATACAAATGTTATGCTAACAAGTATCCTGAGATATATACTCATTGTGTTAGTCTTTGTCGGATATATACTTAAAACTTAAGAAATAATGCGATATGCTACCTTATTTGATGAGATATGTGGGATATCATAATGTGTTGGACCGTAAATATGTTGTGTTGCTTCTAGTGGAAGTGTTATTTGTATTTATATTTAGTTTTATCTTTATTTGTATTTTTGTTTTTCTCATATGACCCATTTGCTACTACAGCTGCTGTAACCAGACAAGGGATGGCTACTAGGTCCTTAGCAACTATCCCCCAATAGCTGAATAGGTGACAAAACACTTTAACTATGCATTATAAGTTGTGCAGTAGGTAAATTATTCCCTACCGGAGTAAGCCTTAATACCTTGCCCTTTTACATTTGATACGGCCTCCCTTTTAGATGATATTGGGTGATCTAGTGCTTTATTGCAGCATGGCCACTTAACACTAACTAATTTGCTCACACCACTCTGATAATACAGTCGTGGCTTGAAGTTGTATAACGCACCGCGGTTACCATGACTACAAACAGAATCGCAAGCCAGGTGACGTCAGCCGCATATGTTAATTAGCCATGCGGTTTGAGGAATCACACTACAGACGCCAGAGTTCACTGCTCAGCGTCTCCGAGATACATAACTTGGCACTTGACAGCAACACATATATCTATTTGGCAGACCACAACTAACAAATCGGACTGGGGATACTAGCATTTTAACACAAGGTATGATCCTATACAGAGGTGACAGCTATTATTATCAGTAGTAATAAAGATCTGATAAGACCTGATAAATATGATGCGATTACAATAACAGTGGCATAGATCTACTATGATTCTCCAATTCTGTGTAACGCTTACTTAAGCAATATGTGATATGGTGACTGTGTAATAACCACAACTATGGACGTAAACAGACTCATATGATAAACCAGCTAGCTGTAAATTAGGGATAGGTTATGGTGACTTATTTTTTTCCATGCTAAATGTGACTTTGTAACATGAATCTCGTGCTGGATTACTGTTAACCCACTGTAACCTGATATTGTAATCGTTGTTCTACAGGGATATACATTGCTATAATGGTATGTTTGTATTTCTGCTCAATATATTTTACTATCTTAGTAGTATGGCAATATTGTTTGGTAGAGGGGGCCATCACCATGACAACCACGGTTTTGGCGCAATTCACACACATGTTGTTAGATGGGTGGGGCTTATTGTATATATAAGGCACTATGTTCACTTGCATGTTTGTTCTGGTCTGAGGAAGGAGTCTGTGGACTCAGAAACGTTCCCACAATAAAATAAGTTTTTATGCTTAAACCCAGTGAGTGCAGTCCTATTTTGAAAATACTATATATATATATATATATATATATATATATATATATATACACACACATATACACACACTAGACCATTGTTAATTAAACTGAAAAATATATTTTTGTATTTAAATGCTATATTATGTATATGAATGATAAAAGATTAGTTTTAAAGAGCAGATAATTTCAATAAGGAATACAAATAAGAAGATACTTACTCCTGCAAGTTACACTTCAGTGATTACAGGACAATTAAGCAGTAAAACACTGAGCTACACTCCATCCCACATAACCTACTGCCCTCATAGCTAACATTTGGAGACAACTTAACCCTATGATTGCCAGAAAGGGTTATACTATTGCAGATTTCTCTCTGTTAAAAAGTGTTTTACCTCCAGTGGACTGAGCTTGCCGAGCTGAAGATAAGCAGCAGGCAGAAGGGGGGAGGAATCGTCGTGAGATTTTGCTGTGCTTACTGCTAGAGTGCAGCTTCCTATGATCTCCATGTGCTGTGCTCTGACAGGCAGACACCGGCAATTAAAGTAAACAAAATACAGAGCAGAGGTGTACATCCGGTCTCCAGGCAGACTAAATCTGACAGACCAGATGGATTCAAGATAAAAAAAAAATTAAACTTTCTCCTCTCTAGCTGCACTGTGTTAAATAAATCTTAACACAGTGCAGATTTGTTTGAAGAGTCCTGCACTTTCAGTGATGGCATCGCAGATCGCACTATGTTCTGCCTTTGGGGCTCCAGACATGTACACACTACCTATCTAGATTTATTTCATGTAATTGGCAAGAGTCCATGAGCTAGTGACGTATGGGATATACAATCCTACAAGGAGGAGCAAAGTTTCCCAAACCTCAAAATGCCTATAAATACACCCCTCACCACACCCACAATTCAGTTTTACAAACTTTCCCTCCCTATGAAGGTGGTGAAGTAAGTTTGTGCTTGATTTTCTTCTGTGATATGCTCTTCTCAGCATTTTGAAGCCCAATTCCTCTCTGAGTACAGTGAATGTTAGAGGGATGTGGAGGGAGTATCACCTATTGATCCTATGGTTTTCCTCACGGGAAATCTTTTCATAGGTTCTCTGTTATCGGTCGTAGAGATTCATCTTACCTCCCTTTTCAGATTGACGTTATACTCTTATATTCCATTACCTCTACTGATAACTGTTTCAGTACTGGTTTGGCTATCTGCTATATGTGGATGGGTGTCTTTCGGTAAGTAGGTTTTCATTATTTAAGACACTGTTAGCTATGGTTTGGCACTTTATGTATTAATATAAAGTTTTAAATATATGTATTGTACTTATATTTGCCATGAGTTAGGTTTATGTATATTTCCTTTTGCAGACTATCAGTTTCAAAATTGGGAAACATATTTAGGAAGTTATTTTTTCTTACCTGGGGTATAGTCTTTTCTTCAAATTGACTGCTTTTTCATTCATTTTCACGGGCAAAATTAAGCTCCCGAGGTCGCAAAATGCTGATATTTATTGCATCATTCTTGGCGCAATAATTTTTTTCGCGCAAAGGTATGTTCGGTGACGCAAATTTGTCATTTCTGGCGTCTTAGTTGACGCCAGGTTTCCTTGCACAAGGTTGCGTCTGCCATGACGCGAGTTGCGTCATTTCCGGATGTTGTTAGCATCAAATAATTTCATTTTGTGTTGTGCCTCATACTTGGTGCCAAATAATTTAATTCTTTAAACCCCACTTTCTATATGCCTCTTGCCTTTTTTTATGCTCCGAGGGCTATGCTGTTTGCATTTTTTTCCCATTCCTGAAACTGTCATATAAGGAAATTGATAATTTTGCTTTATATGTTGTTTTTTTCTCTTACATTTGCAAGATGTCTCAATCTGAGCCTGTCTCAGAAACCACTGTTGGAACGCTGCTGCCTGATAACAGTTCTACCAAAGTTAATTGTATCTGTTGTAAGTTAGCGGAGATTATATCTCCAGCTGTATGTAGTATGTCATGTAACAGTTGTCATGATAAGCTTTTACATGCAGAGAATGTATCCATCAGTACTAGTACAATGCTTGTTGTTCCTTCAACATCTAATGTACATGATATCCCTGTGAATATAAAAGATTTTATTGCTGATGCGATTCAGAAGGCTTTGTCTGCTATTCCGCCATCTAATAAAACGTAAAAGGTCTTTTAAAACTTCTCATAAGGTTGATGAAATTTCAAATGACCGATGACATACTGAATTATCCTCCTCTGATGAGGATCTATCTGGTTCAGAAGATCCTACCTCAGATATTGACACTGACAAATCTACTTATCTCTTTAAGATGGAAACTAATCCTCTTGATACTAAAACTAGTAAATGTTTAAATTCTGTTTATAAACCTCCTGTGGTTACTCCAGAGGTTTTTCCAGTTCCTGATGCTATTTCTGATATGGATTCAATGGAATGGAATAGGCCTGGTATTTCTTTTATTCCTTCATCTAGGTTTAAAAAGTTGTATCCTTTGCCAGCAGCTAGATAGGAGTTTTGGGAAAAAATCCCCAAAGCTGATGGGGGTATTTCTACTCTTGCCAAACGTACTACTATTATTCCTATGGAAGATAGTACTTCTTTTAAAGACCCTTTTAGATCGGAAACTTGAATCTTATCTAAGGAAAGCTTATTTATTTTCTGGCTACATTCTTAGGCCTGCTATATCCATTGCTGATGTTGCAGCTGCATCAACTTTTTGGTTGGAAAGCTTAGCGCATTGTCTAGCATTGTTCGATTTGTCTAGCATTGTTCGCTTGCTTCAACATGCTAATCATTTTATCTTTGATGCTATTTTTTACATCATCAATATTGATGTTAAATCTATCACCTAGAGTTTTGCGTTAGAAGGGTTGCGTTAGCTACGCGTGTTTTTTCCCCCCGCACCTTTTAAACAACGCTGGTATTTAGAGTCCTCTGAAGGGCTGCGCTAGGCTCCAAAAAGGGAGCGTAGAGCATAATTTACCGCCACTGCAACTCTAAATACCAGCGTTGCTTACGGACGCGGCCAGCTTCAAAAACGTGCTCGTGCACGATATCCCCATAGGAAACAATGGGGCAGTTTGAGCTGAAAAAATACCTAACACCTGCAAAAAAGCAGCGTTCAGCTCCTAACGCAGCCCCATTGTTTCCTATGAGGAAACACTTCCTAAGTCTGCACCTAACATGAACCCTGAGTCTAAACACCCCTAACCTGCCGCCCCCGCTATCGCTGACCCCTGCATATTATTATTAACCCCTAATCTGCCGCTCTGTACACCGCCGCAACCTACATTATAGCTATGTACCCCTAATCTGCTGCCCCTAACATCGCCGACCCCTATATTATAATAATTAACCCATAATTGGCCCTCCCTAACATCGCCGACACCTAACTTCAAATATTAACCCCTAATCTGCCGACCGGACCTCGCCGCTACTATAATAAATGTATTAACCCCTAAAGCTAAGTCTAACCCTAACATTAACACCCCCCTAAGTTAAAATTAATTTAAATATAACAAAATAAAATAAATCTTATTAAATAAATTAATCCTATTTAAAGCTAAATACTTACCTGTAAAATAAACCCTAATATAGCTACAATATAAATAATAATTATATTGTAGCTATTTTAGCATTTATATTTATTTTACAGGCAACTTTGTATTTATTTTAACTAGGTACAATAGCTATTAAATAGTTAATAACTATTTAATAGCTACCTAGTTAAAATGATTACAAAATTACCTGTAAAATAAATCCTAACCTAAGTTACAATTAAACCTAACACTACACTATCAATAAATTAACTAAACTACCTACAATTATCTACAATTAAATCAACTAAACTAAATTACAAAAACAAACAAACACTAAATTACAAAAAATAAAAAAAGATTACTTGAATTTTAAACTAATTACACCTACTCTAAGCCCCCTAAAAAAATAACAAAGCCCCCCAAAATAAAAAAATGCCCTACCCTATTCTAAAATAAAAATTTTACAGCTCTTTTACCTTACCAGCCCTTAAAAGGGCCTTTTGCGGGACATGCCCCAAAGAAAACAGCTCTTTTGCATTTAAAAAAAAACGAACAATACCCCCCCCCCAACATTACAACCCACCACCCACATACCCCTAATCTAACCCAAACACCCCTTAAAAAACCTAACACTAAGCCCCTGAAGATCTCCCTAACTTATCTTCACCACGCCGGGTATCACCGATCCATCCAGAAGAGGGTCCGAAGTCTTCATCCGATCCGGCAAGAAGAGGTCCAGAAGAGGGTCCAAAGTCTTCATCCTATCCGGCAAGAAGAGGACATCCGGACCGGTAAACATGTTCATCCAGGCGGCGTCTTCTATCTTCATCCATCCGGCGCGGGACCATCTTGAAACAGCCGACGCGGATCCATCCTCTTCTTCCGGCGAATCCCGCCGAATGAAGGTTCCTTTAAGTGACGTCATCCAAGATGGCGTCCCTCGAATTCCAATTGGCTGATAGGATTCTATCAGCCAATCGGAATTAAGGTAGGAAAAATCTGATTGGCTGATTGAATCAGCCAATCAGATTCAAGTTCAATCCGACTGGCTGATTGGATCAGCCAATCGGATTGAGCTCGCATTCTATTGGCTGTTCCGATCATGAACATGTCTACCGGTCCGGATGTCCTCTTCTTGCCGGATAGGATGAAGACTTCGGACCCTCTTCTGGACCTCTTCTTGCCGGATAGGATGAAGACTTCGGACCCTCTTCTGGACGGATCGGTGATACCCGGCGTGGTGAAGATAAGGTAGGGAGATCTTCAGGGACTTAGTGTTAGGTTTTTTTAAGGGGTGTTTGGGTTAGATTAGGGGTATGTGGGTTGTAATGTTGGGGGGGTATTGTATGTTTTTTTTAAATGCAAAAGAGCTGTTTTCTTTGGGGCATGACCCGCAAAAGGCCCTTTTAAGGGCTGGTAAGGTAAAAGAGCTGTTAACTTTTTATTTTAGAATAGGGTAGGGAATTTTTTTATTTTGGGGGGCTTTGCTATTTTTTAGGGGGCTTAGAGTAGGTGTAATTAGTTTAAAATTCAAGTAATTTTTTTGTAATTTAGTGGTTTTTTTTGTAATTTAATTTAGTTGATTTAATTGTAAATAATTGTAGGTAGTTTAGTTAATTAATTTCTTGATAGTGTAGTGTTAGGTTTAATTGTAACTTAGGTTAGGATTTATTTTACAGGTACTTTTGTAATTATTTTAACTAGGTAGCTATTAAATGGTACAATAGCTATTAAATAGTTAATAACTGAGTTAAAATAAATACAAAGTTGCTTGTAAAATAAAAATAAATCCTAAAATAGCTACAATATAATTATTATTTATATTGTAGCTATATTAGGGTTTATTTTACAGGTAAGTATTTAGCTTTAAATAGAATTAATTTATATAATAAGAGTTAATTTATTTCGTTAGATTTAAATTATATTTAACTTAGGGGGGTGTTAGTGTTAGACTTAGCATTAGGGCTTAATACATTTATTAGAGTAGCGGCGAGGTCCGGTCGGCAGATTAGGGGTTAATAAGTGTATGTAAGGTAGCGGCGACGTGGGGGGGGGGGGCAGATTAGGGGTTAATAAATATTATGTAGGTGTTGGTGATGTTAGGGGCAGCAGATTAGGGGTACATAGGGATAATGTGGGTTGCGGCGGTGTGCGGTCGGCAGATTAGGGGTTAAAATTTTTTATTAGAGTGGCGGCGATGTGGGGGGACCTCGGTTTAGGGGTACATAGGTAGTTTATGGGTGTTAGTGTACTTTAGAGCACAGTAGCTAAGAGCCTTATGAACCGGCGTTAGCCCATAAAGCTCTTAACTCCTGACTTTTTTCTGCGGCTGGAGTTTTGTCGTTAGAGTTTTAACGCTCACTTCAGCCAAGACTCTAAATACCAGCGTTAGGCCGATCCCATTGAAAAGATAGGATACGCAATTGACGTAAGGGGATCTGCGGTATGGAAAAGTCGCGGCTGGAAAGTGAGCGTTAGACCCTTTCCTGACTGACTCTAAATACCAGCGGGCGGCCAAAACCAGCGTTAGGACCCCTTAACGCTAGTTTTGACGGCTAACGCAGAACTCTAAATCTAGACGTATGTCTTTAGCCATTTTAGCTAGAAGAGCTTTGTGGCTCAAATATTGGAATGCTGACATGGTATCTAAGTCTAGATTACTATATCTTTCTTTCCAAGGTAACAATTTATTTGGTTCTCAGTTGGAGTCAATTATTTCAACTGTCACTGGGGGGGGGGGGTAAATCTAAAGCTTCTAACCGTTTTCTTTCTTTTCGACAGAATAAGGAAAGGAACAGAAAGCCAATCCTTCCCCCAAAGAATCTGGTTCCAATTGGAAACCTTCAAGTTGGAATAAATCCAAGCCTTTTAAGAAACCAAAGCCAGCCCCAAGTCCGCATGAAGGTGCGGCCCTCATTCCAGCTCAGCTGGTGGGGGGCAGATTAAATTTGATCCAAAACATCTGGGCAGATTCTGTCCAAAATCAATGGATTCAGAGTATTGTCTCTCAAGGGTATCGAATAGGTTTCAGAGTAAGACCTCCTGTGAGAAGATTTTTTCTCTCATATGTTCCAGCATATCCAGTGATCATACCAGTTCCGTTTCAGGAATAGTGTCTGGGGTTTTATTCAAATCTATTCATTGTCCCAAAAAAAGAAAAAATTATTTCAGGCCAGTTCTGGATCTGAAAATTTTGAATCATTTTCAGTGGCTATGTGCATGGAAGTTTTACGTCTCATGACTGCAGCATCAGACGCGATCCCCTTTACTCGTTTTTTCTGTCGACAGAATAAGGAACAGAAAGCCAATCCTTTCCCCAAAGAATCTGGTACCAATTGGAAACCTTCAAGTTGGAATAAATCCAAGCCATTTAAGAAACCAAAGCCAGCCCCCAAGTCTGCATGAAGGTGCGGCCCTCATTCCAGCTCAGCTGGTGGGGCCAGATTAAAATTTTTCCAAGCAATTTGGGCAGATTCTGTCCAAAATCAATGGATTCAGAGTATTGTCTCTCAAGGGTATCGAATAGGATTCAGAGTAAGACCTCCTGTGAGAAGATTTTTTCTCTCACACGTTCCAGCAAATCCAGTGAAGGCTCAGGCTTTTCTGAAGTGTGTTTCAGATCTAGAGCTTTTAGGGGTAATCATACCAGTTCTGTTTCAGGAACAGGGTTTGGGGTTTTATTTAAATCCGTTCATTGTCCCAAAGAAAGAAAATTTATTCAGGCCAGTTCTGGATCTGAAAATGTTGAATCTTTTTGTAAGAGTGCCAACTTTCAAGATGGTGACTATAAGGACTATTCTGCCTTTTGTTCAGCAAGGTCATTATATGTCCACGATAGACTTACAGGATGCATATCTTCATATTCCGATTCATCCAGACCACTATCGGTTTCTGAGATTCTCTTTTCTAGACAAGCATTACCAATTTGTCGCTCTTTCATTTGGCCTAGCGACAGCTCCAAGGATTTTTTTCAAAGGTTCTCGGTGCCCTACTCTCTGTAATCAGAGAACAGGGTATTGCGGCGTTTCCTTATTTGGACGATATCTTGGTACTAGCTCAGTCTTTACATTCTGCCGAATCTCACACGAATCAACTAGTGTTGTGTCTTCAAAGACATGTTTGGAGGATACATTTACAAAGAGTGCCTTGATTCCTCAGACAAGGGTCACCTTTTTCGGTTTCCAGATAGAGACAGAGTCATGGACACAATCTAACAGACAAGAGACAAATAAAATTGGTTTCAGCTTGTCGGAACCTTCAGTCTCAATCATTCCCTTCAGTAGCTATGTGCATGGAAGTTTTAGGTCTCATGAATGCAGCATCAGACGCGATCCCCTATGCTCGTTTTCATATGAGACCTCTCCAGCTTTGTATGCTGAATCAATGGTGCAGGGATTATAAAGATATCACAATTAATATCCTTAAATCCCAATGTTCGACTCTCTCTAACTTGGTGGTTAGATCACCATCGTATAGCTCAAGGGGCCTACCTGGACTGTAATCACAACAGATGCAAGTCTTTCAGGTTGGTGAGCTGTCTAGGGATCTCTGACAGCACAAGGGGTTTGGAAAAAATTTAAAGAGGCGAGGTTACCAATCAATATTTTAGAACTCTGTGCTATTTTCAGGGCTCTTCAGGTTTGGCCTCTGTTGGAGAGAACCATTCATTTGTTTTCAGACAGACAATATCACAACTGTGACATATGTCAATCATCAGGGTGGGACTCACAGTCCCCTAGCTATGAAATAAGTATCTTGGATACTCTCTTGGGCGGAATCCAGCTCTTGTCTAATTTCTGGGGTACATATCCCAGGTGTAGACAATTGGGAAGCGGATTATCTCAGCTGGCAAACTTTACATCCGGGGGAGTGGTCTCTCCATCCAAATGTGTTTTTTCAGATTTTTCAGATGTGGGGTCTTCCAGAAATAGATCTGATGGCTTCCCATCTAAACAAGAAACTTTCCAGGTACTTGTCCAGGTCCAGGGATCCTCAGGCGGAGTCAGTGGATGCGTTAGCAGTTCCTTGGTTTTACTAACCTGCTTATATCTTCCCGCCTCTAGTTCTTCAAAGAGTGATCTCCAAGATCATCATGGAACAATCGTTTGTGTTTCTGGTAGCACCAGCATGGCCTCTCAGATTTTGGTATGCGGGTCCGGATGTCCAGTTACCAACCTTGGCCACTGTCTTTAAGACCAGACCTTCTGTCTCAAGGACCGTTTTTTCAATCAGGATCTCAAATCGCTAAATTTGAAGGTATGGAGATTGAACGCTTAATGCTTAGTCATAGAGGTTTCTCTGACTCAGTGATTGATAATATGTTACAGGCTCGTGAATCAAGTTTGGAAGACTTATATTTCATGGTGTTCTTCTCATAAATTCTCCTGGCATTCTTTTAGAATTTGGATAAAGGTTTGTCTGCAAGTTCCTTAAAGGGACAAATCTCTGTTCTTTCTGTCTTATTTCACAGAAAGATTGCTAAGCTTCCTGATATTCACTGTTTCGTGCAGGCTTTGGTCTGTATCAAGCCTGTCATTAAATCAATCTCTCCTACTTGGAGTCTTAATTTGGGTTTGAAGGCTTTACAGGCTTCCTCCTTTTGATCCTATGCATTCTTTGGATATTAAACTACTTTCTTGGAAAGTGTTGTTCCTTTTGGCTATCTCTTCAGCTAGAAGAGTTTCCGAGTTATATGCTCTTTCCTTTGAGTCTCCTTTTCTGATTTACATCAGGATAATGCAGTTTTGCGGTCTTCATTTAAGTTTTTAACTAAAGTTGTGAATTCTAACAACATTAATAGGGAAATTGTTGTTCCCTCTTTGTGTCTTAATCCTAAGAATTCTTCGGAGAGATCCTTACATTCTCTGGATGTTGTAAGAGCTTTGAAATATTATGTTGAAGCTACTAAAGATTTCAGGAAGACTTCTAGTCTATTTGTTGTCTTTTCTGGTTCTAGGAAAGGTCAGAAAGCTTCTGCCATTTCCTTGGCATCTTGGTTAAAGCTTTTGATTCATCAGGCTTATTTGGAGTCGGGTCAGGCCCCGCCTCAGAGAATCACAGCTCATTCTACTTTAAGAATGAAGCGTCAGTTGATCAGATTTGCAAAGCAGCAACTTAGTCTTCTTTGCATACATCTACTAAATTCTACAGTTTTGATGTATTTGCCTCTTCGGAAGCAGTTTTTGGTAGAAAAGTTCTTCAGGCAGCCGTTTCAGTTTAAATTCCTCTGCTTATGTTTTAAGTTTTTTCTTTTCAATTATGAGAAAAACTTATTTTTTTGGATGTGGATTTAATTTTTTCAGCGGAAAATGGCTGTTTTTATTTTTATCCCTCCCTCTCTAGTGACTATTCTGTGGAGTACCACATCTTGGGTATTACTATCCCATACGTCACTAGCTCATAGACTCTTGCCAATTACATAAAAGAAAACATAATTTATGTAAGAACTTACCTGATAAATTAATTTATTTCATATTGGCAAGAGTCGATGAGAAAATAATAATAAAACAAAAAGTTTGGGTTTCGTGTCCGTTTAAAGGGACAGTTAACAACAGAATTGTTATTGTTTAAAAAGATAGATAATCCCTTTATTACCCATTCCTCAGTTTTGCACAACCAACACAGTTATATTAATACACTTTTTACCTCTATGATTTCCTTGTATCTAAGCATATTCTGATAGCCACCTGATCACATGACATTTTATTTATTATCTATTGACTTGTATTTTAGCCAATTAGTGCAGTGTCTGCCACAAGCCACAGGCGTGATCACAATGTTATCTATATGGCCCACATGAACTAGCTCGCCCCTGTTGTGAAAAGCAAATAAAGCATGTGATAAGAGGTGGCATGTATATGCTTATATTTATAATGCACATTCATATTCGTATAGGTTCACATGCTACAGATAATAAAACCCAGTCTTCTATACCTGTAAGTTATTGGGCAATAAACATGAGCAAACATTTGTTTTTCATTACAAAACAACCTATTTTAATTGATTTGCTCAATATTTATTTATTAACTAAATGACCAAATGAACAAACACACAATTTTGCTTGTTGATATCTAGTAGAGAAAATAAAGTATTGGATATTATATTTGTTCACTCATTAATTTTGTTAATGAACAAATAAAAGGACAAAATATTTCACATATGTTATACAAGCATGTCTCTTGTGCAAACGCATTTCACCGATTTCTACTTTAAAACAATATCCACATCTAAAATACCTTCTATACTAAATGCAATGGTTAAGCATGTTATGCACAGCAACAGTCATAATCCACCTTAAGAGAACACATGGCTGGAGAGTGTGGGTGTAAAAGCTATTGAATGAGAAAAAGACAATCACGCAGTAAAACTACTCCCATCTTTTTGTAGACTGACTAGCCAGCTACAGACTATGTTGCTAAAAGGTATTCTTCCAAAGAAAACAAATGCTACAAGTTAAGATGAAGAAAATGTTTTGTGCATTTTTTCATACAGTAGCTTGAGTAACTGCCTAACAACTATAGTTTAATGTACCTTTAAAGTCTTATATTAATACAGTACTAAAATGCACTAATTCATGAAAGCTTTTTATTATTATATGAATATTCCTTAAGGAGGTGCTTAAAGGGGCTGTTTACCCAAAAATGTTTTCCTCTTTAAATTGTTCCCTATGATCCATTTTACCTGCTGGAGTGTATTAAATTGTTTATAAGTAGCTACTTTGCACCTATTTCAGCATTTGAAATAGCCAATTTAGCCTGTGGTACCCCAACCTATACTGAAAATTTATATACTGGAGTATATGCTATTGACAAGCCTATGTAAACACAGCCAGCAAAATAAATTACACTCTCAGTGGGGTGCAGTATTTTAGTAATAAAATGTTAATTTTCCAGTGTTCTCTCTATGTATTGAGCTTTGGTTTACAAATAGATATAAGATAAGGAAGCATGTGTATGTACATAAGTGATAACATGAGATCTGATATTACTTAAAACTCAACCCATTTCAATAGGCTATGGTTTAAAAGCACAAAACCAGCTAATACATATACACAAATAAACCTGAAAATGCCATTTCTCATACATTTTATACTCTGCAGCTGCCACTGAAAATACATTAATGGAAACACTATTTTATAGTGTACTGCCCCTTTAACTATGCATTTAACCCTGTTGCAAGGTTTAAGGTCATGTAACAGACACTTGCTTCTGTGCTCGCCTTGAGCAGCAGTATGGATATTGGCGGATAAATGAGTATGCGGTTTCTGAAAGACTTTCAATTTCAGATATCTTGTGCAAATAAAGTAAACATTTCTAAGGGCCAGGTGAATATTGTTCCATTTGTCTATGAGAATGCAATGCAGCCAACCAGCAAAATATTAGAATTGGGAATTTAAATATTAATTTCTCTTGGTTCTCAAATATAATAAATAGTTCTGTGCAGTGACACTGGGAGCGGACTAGGAGCAATAAAGGGGACAAGTACACGCAGTTAAAGATTCCTCAAGTTCTTGGAGCAAAAAGCAGTGAGTAAAGTTTCCCCCCAGATGCAAGAAGCAAACACCCACACACTGACATTAGATCACATGATTACTGTGTTTTTTCTCCCTAGTTCACCTGCATCAAGTTGTGATAAATATAAACTGGAATAAGAGGCATAAGGACGACACACTTGTTGTATATATATTAGCATACTAAATTTTGTATTTAAAGCAGTTGTAATACTTGGATTAGTTTGGTACCTTTGGCTTGTCAAACTGATTTTGGATTAAACCAAGTGAGGAAAGATATCACACAAGTTGGATTCAGAAAAAAAAAAAAAAAAAAAGTGTTCACCTTGTCTTGTTCCACGTGAGGTTCTTTGTACACTTTCCATTTGGAACCATCATCACCATATAAAACTTTGTAGGCAGAAACATAGAAGTTATACTTGTGCATATTTGAACCAGTAGTTATGATGCCTATTTAAAAAAAAAAAAAAAAGAAGAAGATATTGATATTAGCAGGTGGGAAGTAACTAACAATATATAATTTTAGAATATAATGTTTCTAACAAACTAAATTAAGGAACCTTAAAGTGATTGTAAAGTTTAATGAATTAGTGCCCAGTATCTAAAAATAATCTTAAAAACAGGGCACTTTAATTCATTTAACTTTACGATGCTTCTTTTTTAAAAATAATTACCATTGTGTTATGGTAAACATACCGTCTATCATCCGCCCGCGTCTCCTACTGTATTTAACACAGAGATGACGAATCCGGCTTCCTCCATTCATGCGTGCCCCCTTTGGCGTCCAGCTCGTGGGGCATGCAACGATTGGAGGAAGCCGAATTTGTCATCGATATGCTAACTACAGTAGGGGATGCGGGTGTAGGATCGTTTAACTTACCAATGCTAATGGATTAGATCTGCAATATTTTTTTTGTTTAAGGGATATTAAAACGAACTGAAAAAACTAAATTGATGCTTACCTGATAAAAAATTTTTCCCCGGATACGGTGAGTCCACGGAATCATCAATTACTGTTGGGAATATCACTCCTGGCCAGCAGGAGGTGGCAAAGAGCACCACAGCAAAGCTGTTAAATATTACTTCCCTTCCCACAATCCCCAGTCATTCGACCGAAGGAAAATTGAGAAAAAGGAAATAACACAAGGTGTAGAGGTGCCTGAGGTTAAAGTGAAAAATAACTGTCTTAAAGTAAAGGGCGGGCCGTGGACTCACCGCATCCGGAAATAAATAAATTTATCAGGTAAGCATCAATTTTGTTTTCTTTCCTAAGATACAGTCCACAGAATCATCAATTACTGTTGGGAACCAATACCCAAGCTAAAGGACACCGATGATTAGGGAGGGACAAGACAGCTAACCTAAACAGAAGGCACCGCTGCTTGAAGAACCTTCCTCCCAAAAGAACCTCAGCCGAGGCAAAAGTATCCAATTTGTAAAATTTGGACAGGGTATGAAGTGAAGACCAAGTTGCAGCCTTGCAAATCCGTTCCACAGAAGCTTTTTTTTTTGAAAACCCAAGAAGAGGAGAGCCCTAGTAGAATGAGCTGTAATTCTCTCAGGAGACTGCAGCCCAGCAGTCTCATAAGCAAAACCAATTATACTTCTTAACCAGAGAGAAAGAGAAGTAGCAGAAGCTTCCTGACCTTTACGTTTCCCAGAGAGACAAACAAACAGGGCAGAAGACTGGCGAAAATCCTTAGACGCCTGTAAATAAAATTTTAAAGCACACACAACCTCCAAGTAGTGCAACAAATGTTCTCCAGAAAACACAAATTATGCTTACCTGATAATTTAATCTCCATGTGTGGGAGGAGAGTCCACTGCTTCATTCATTACTTGTGGGAATTAAGAAACTGGCCACCAGGAGGAGACAAAGACACCCCAGCCAAAGGCTTAAATACCTCCCCCACTCCTCTCATCCCCCAGTCATTCTGCCAAGGGAACAAGGAACAGTAGGAGAAATATCAGGGTATAAATGGTGCCAGAAGAGTATTAATAAATTTAGGTCCACCCACCGGAGAAATTGGCAGGTGCAGTGGACTCTCCTCCCACAGATGGAAATGAAATTATCAGGTAAGCATAATTTATGTTTTCCATCTTAATGGGAGGAGAGTCCACTGCTTCATTCATTACTTGTGGGAACAAATACCCAAGCTCTAGAGGACACTGAATGAAAAAATGAAAGGGTAAAAGGAGGCGTACCCTATACTGAGGGCACCACAGCCTGCAGAACATTTCTCCCAAAAGCTGCTTCCGCCCAACTACTATTTCCTGATTAATGTTACGACTCGACACCACCTTGGGAAGGAATCCCAATCCAGTGCAAAGAACAGTCTTAGCAGCATGAAAAACCAAGTAGGGAGGTTCACATTGCAAGGCCGCCAACTCAGACTCTGCGCGCCGATGCAATAGCCAGTAATAATATGACTTTCCATGAAAGAACCTTAATGTCAAGTGCATGCATAGGCTGAAACGGAGCCCTCTGCAAGACCTTAAGAACCAAGTTTAAGCCCCAAGGGGGAGCCGGATTCCTGAAGACAGGCCTGATCCTAACCACAGCCTGAACAAAAGACTATGTCAGAAAGCTCTGCAAGCTTCTTATGCAACAGTACAGACAAAGCCGAGATATGTCCCCTTAGGGAATTGGCAGGAAGACCCTTATCCAGACCGTCCTGGAGAAAAGCCGAAATCCTGGAAATCCTGACCTTATGCCAGGGATATCCTCGTTCCTCACACCAGGACAAGTAAGTCCTCCACACCTTGTGGTAGATGCTTCGAGTGACCGGCTTCCTGGCCTGAACGAGAGTGTCAATCACCCTTTCCGAAAATCCTCTCTTGGCTAAGACCAGTCAGTCAATCTCCACGCAGTCAGCCTCAGAGAACCCAGATTTTGATGTAGAAAAGGACCTTGAACCATCAGATCCCTGCGACAAGGTAACTTCCACGGTGGAGATGATGACATCGCCACCAGATCCACAAACCAAATTCTCCACGACGGGGCAATTAGAATAGCCGAAGCTTGCTCCTGCTTAATGTGGGCCACTACCTGAGTTAGAAGAGGTAACGGTGGAAATATGTAAATTAGGCTGAAGTCCCAGGGTACCGCCAAGGCATCTATCAGTTCCGTCTGGGGATCCCTGGATCGCGACCCATATCTGGGTAGCTTGCAATTGAGTCTGGATGCCATGGGATCTATCTCTGGCGTCCCCTATCTGTTGCAGGAGAAGAGCTCTCGAGTGATCCTCCGCAAGACTGTAGGACAGAGCCTGGACCAGGATATCGTCCAGATAAGGTGCCACTGCAATTCCTCTGGCTCTCGCTACTGCGAGAAGAGCTCCCAGAACCTTTGTGAAGACTCTTGGGGCAGTCGCCAGAAAAAATGGAAGGGCCACAAACTAGAAGTGCTGGTCCAGGAAGGCGAATCTTAGGAACCTGAAGTGATCCTTGTGGATTGGAACGTGAAGGTAAGCGTCCTTCAGGTCTATAGTCATGAATTGCCCCTCTTGAACCAGGGGCAAAATTGACCTTATCGTCTCCATCTTGGACAGAACTGACAAAAATTTGTTTAGGGCCTTTAGGTCCAGAATTGCTCGGAACATGCCCTCCTCCTTTGGGACCACGAAAAGGTTTGAATAATACCCCAGGCCGCTTTCTGCAGGAGGGATTGGGACGATTACTCTGAGAGATGAAAAATCCCTCACACACCCCAGGAAGGCGTCTCTCTTTTCTGGTCTTGAAGATATGTTTGACAGCAGGAATCTGCCTCTGGGCGGATAAGACTTGAAACCTATCCTGTAACCCTGGGCTCCGACCTCCAGAACCCAAGGGCCTAAAACATCTCTTCTCCAGGTCTCTGCAAAAAGAGATAGTCTGAGCCCTACATGATCTGAAGACGGACCGGGGGCTGCCCCTTCATGCCAACTTTGATTTGGCGGGCTTCTTATTCTGCTTGGACTTGTTCCAAGGGTTAGCTGTCTTCCAAGATCTCTTGGATTGCTCCGACTTTGCGGCACGCTGCTGGCGCTGAGACTTGTCCGTCCGAAAGGGACGAAAAGTATATCCCTTAGGTTTAGCCTTCTTATCCTGAGGCAAGAAGGCAACCTTGCCCCCCATGACCGTAGATATGATAGAATCCAGGCTTGGGCCAAACAAAACCATTCCTTTGAATGGGAGGGAAAGCAAACGAGACTTAGAAGTCATGTCCGCAGACCACGACTTTAGCCACAGAGGCCTGCGGGCTAAAACAGAAAAACCCGATGTCTTAGCATTCAGGCGAATAATCAGCATGTTAGCATCACAAATGAACGAATGCGCCACTCTAAAGGCTTTGATTCATTCTAGAATTTTATTGAGAGTAGTCTCCACCTCGACCATAGCTGATAGAGCGCTGCAGCAACCGCCAGTTTTTATAACGAACCACATGAGTTGGAACATCTTCTGCAGCATGGACTCCATCTTTTTATTCATGGCTTCCTTGAAATAGGAACTATCAGATAGCGGAATAGTCGTTTTCTTAGCAAGCATGGAGATAGCACCATCCACCTTAGGGACAGTTCCCCACAGTTTAAGCTGTGCGTCCTGAACAAGGAAAAGCTTTTTAAAAGAAGAGGGGAAAAAGGACGAACCAAGTTTCTCCCATTCATTCTTAATAATGTTAGCCATTTTGACTGGAACCGGGAAGGCTTGGGACACTACCCTGTCCTCAAAAACCCTATCCAGTTTAGGGATCGAAGGTTTCTCCGGTAGTTTTGGTTCTGGAACCTCCAACGTAGCAAGCACTTCTTTCAGCAGAAAGCGCAAATGCTTCATCATAATTTTGAAATATGGCTACAGAGGCCTAGACGTAGCCGATTCCGACCCAGAAGAGGCATCCTCCGATAAGTCGAAGTTGTCCTCCTTATCGGATAATCTGTCAGATATCCAGCGGAGTCGAAGACCCCTGAGACGGATAGCAGTGCTGTACCTTTCGCTTGCGCTTAGTAGGGTGAGGCATCGCATTACTGGCTGCAGAAACCGCCGTCTGTAATTGATCAGCAAAGTCTGGAGGCCAAAGGACCCCTCCCACAGGAGGATTAGTAAGGCCCTGGGGAACTGCTTGTGTAATCGGAGATGATTGCAGGGAAAGCACCTCGCGGGGCGGGGAGCTCTCAGAGGTGGACGACTCAGTCGTACTAAATTCCTTAGTCTTTTTGAGAATAACGATATTGTCAAAGCATGTGGAACAGAGTTGCATAGGCAGTCCGACTGGAACCACCTCACAATATACAAAGTTAATGGGTTTGGATAAAGAGGGAGTATCCTCTAACATATCCTCCATAGCTTGCGCCTTTATTACGGACTTGATAAAAAATAAATGGCACCTTTATATCCCAATGGCCAGGGCACTCACCACCTCCTATGACCCGGACTACAAGAAACAGCTTTCGTCTCCTACGAACACAGGTCGAGAAAGAGGAAGTTGCAGAGGCCACACCCGGTCACATGGAGTGCCATGCAGGACCGCCCCTGAACTCGAGAGAAGGATGCACCAAAAAAGCCCGCCTCAATCTCTCACAACTGAACTGTGTTCCACACTGACAGAGCCTCATCTCACACAAATGCAGTAGAAAAACACAAACAATATTATGCATAATATTATCCCCCATGTTCAAAAGCCCCCTTCCGAGGGTATGACCCTAGATTCTATAAAGATAAAAGGAGCCATACTGTGACCCTGTCTTCTAGCGTTTTCAAATATATATATATATATATATATATATATATATATATATATATATATATATATATATATATATATATATATATATAGAAATGCAAAAAGAAGCACTCACTGACTCTTCATCAAAAAGTGACAAAAAACTTTAATGCAGTTTGTGACGTTTCGGGACAGCAACAGTCCCTTCCTTGCTGTCCCGAAACGTCACAAACTGCATTAAAGTTTTTTGTCACTTTTTGATGAAGATTCAGTGAGTGCTTCTTTTTGCATTTCTACAATTCACCGCATAGCACCCTGATAGTTGTGGAAAGTTGGTGAGAGTGCACATACACCTATTTTTGCTTGTATATATATATATATATATATATATATATAAAAATGAAACGATCTTACCAGAATCAACGCCGTGGAACAGGAACACGGCCCTTCAAGTGTGACAGGGTAGTAGCATCGCTCCCGACATGGACTTGAGAGAAGAAAAGCAGGCAGCGAAACTCGTCAACGATGATTGCTAATGGAGCTGTTAAACTGAGTCGGAATAGTTTCGTAGAAAGACGCTCCCTGCATCTCAAGACTCTAACATTCACCCATGCTCTCACTGAGAGGCTGACAGAACTACTTAAAACTCCAGTCCCATTTCGAAGAGTACTACCCTCCATAAGAAAGTATTCTGAATCTTCCGACACTTCTCTGCCAACCTCCTGTTACGAAAGGCAAAGAATGACTGGGGGATGAGGGGAGTGGGGGAGGTATTTAAGCCTTTGGCTGGGGTGTCTTTGCCTCTTCCTGGTGGCCAGGTTCTTAATTTCCACAAGTAATAAATGAAGCAGTGGACTCTCCTCCCATTAAGATGGAAAAGAAGAACTATGACAAAGAGAAGGAACAACCATTTCCTGATTAAAATTTCTGTCCAAAACCACTTCAACCATTTCTGTTCAAGAAAAGATAATGCAGAAATCTGATCCCTCAGAGAAGTGATTGACAAAACCATTCTCCAGACCTTCCTGTAGAAAGGAATAATCCTGACCCTACTCCAAGAGTAACCCTTGGATTCACACCAATAAAGATATTTACACCATATCTTATGGTAAATCTATCTTGTAACAGGCTTGCAAGCCTGAATCATGGTCTCAATGACCAACTCAGAAAACCATGCTTAGACAGAACTAAGCGTTCAATCTCCAAGCAGTCAGCTTCAGAGAAACGAAAATATGGATGAAAGAAGGGACCCTGAATCAGAAGGTCCTTCCTCAGAGGCAGTCTCCAAGGTGGAAGAGATATCATCTCCACTAGGTCTTCATACCAGATCCTGCGAGGCCAGGCAGAAACTACTAGAATTACCAATGCTCTCTCCTGTTTGATACGAGCAATGACTCGTGGAAGGAGAGCTAATGGAGGAAACAGTTATTCCAGCCTAAAATCCCAAGGAACCGCCAGAGCATCTATCAGAGCGGCCTGTGGATCTCTTGACTTCGAACCTTGGCATTTTGCCGAGATGCCATCAGATCCAACTCTGGCACCCCCCATTCAAGGGTTATGTTGGAGAACACCTCTGGATGGAGTTCCCACTCCCCAGGATGAAAAGTCTGTCTGCTCAGGAAATCCGCTTCCCAGTTGTCCACTCCTGGAATGTGGATGGCAGACAGACAACAATTGTGAGCTTATGCCCACTGAACAATCCAAGTCACCTCCTACATGGCTAAGGAACTGAGTTCCTCCCTAGTGGTTGATGTAAACCATTGAGGTGATATTGTCCGACTGGAACCAAGCTAAGGACAACTGAGGCCAAGCCTACAGAGCATTGTAAATCGCTCTCAACTCCAAGATGTGAAAGAAGAGAGCAGACACTTCTGAGTCCATAATCCCTGCGCCTTAAGCAAGACCCAGACTGTTTCCCAGCCCAGCAGGTTGGCGTCCGTGGTCACATCACCCAGGAATGTCTCTAGAAGCACGCGCCCTGACACAGATACTCCTGAGAAACCGCTACGGAAGAGTCTCTTGTCGACTGATCTAGATCTACCCTCTGAGACAGATCTGAATGTTCTCCATTTTATGGAAAATAGCAAAGGGAATAATGTCCATGATAACCATCAGACCCAATTCCCTCCAAACATTGAGACACTGAAAAGTGAAGGTAAAATTAACTGAAAATGTTTACGCTATTTACTGGACCACAAGAGCTTGCTGTTGGCCGGACAGTAGACTGCAGAGAAAGGAAAATAAATAAATCCTTGATTATCTGACCTCTGTTAGAAATCTTCTCCTAGATAGAGAATCTATTAAGGTCCCCAAATAAATCACCCTTGTAGATGGAACAAGGGAACTCTTCTCCAGATTCATTTCCCATCCATGTGAAAGTAGATTGGACAAGATCTCTCGAAAAGAGTTTGCTCGAAGCAGGATAGCACCTGAGTCATATATTGTCCAGAAGAGCACCCTTGCAATACCCCAAGACCTAAAAGTCTTTCTAGGATGACAAGACACAGAGACTTGAAAAGATCCCAAATAATGGGAACAATAAATACACATCCTTCAGGTCTATGTTCGTTATGAACAGGCCCTCTTGAACCAAAGGAGAATGGATACTACCTTGAAGGTCAGAACCTGAGAAACTTGAGTAAATAACTATACCCTGTTCCCAGACTGGGACTGGAACTATCACTCCAAGAGAGGAAGGCCCTGAACCCAGTTCAAGGAATGTCTCATCATACCTGTATTGCAGATACTCTAGGAGAAATCTGCCTCTGGGAGGAAATCTTAGATAGGACTCCAAGAGACATGACTGACCCTGCAGAAAGAGGAAAAGGAAAAACTGTTTTTAGTCTTCCTCTCTTGACATTAGGTAGAAAATCTAATTTTTCATCCGGAAAGTCAGAGGATAATTCTGCCAGACCAAGTCCAAACAAGGTCTTATGCTTGAAAGGAAATGACAGAAGTGTGGATTTGGAGGAAACATAAAATGTTGAACCTGCAACTGCAGAACCCAAAGCCTAGGCTATACCACTAAGCCACAGGATGGCTTCTCCGTTGACCAAGATTTCAGCCACAATGCCCAGCAGGCTAGTACAGCAAGTCTAATAAGACAAGGCATTGTTCTAAATTAAACCTCCAGCTTCTTATGCATGGATCCGTAAAAGGAGCTAGCTAGCCTCCACAGGGATCTAAATTCACTAAGCCATAGAAGAAGACCCCCTTCTACTAAAGACACAGTGCATTAAAATTGTGTCAGCCACAGGAAAGTCCTTTAAAGGACGGGAGAAAGGTATCCCTAGTTTCTCCTATTTGAGTGAAATTCCCATAGCATGTCTAGAACACTTCCTCATAGGAAGGTAAATTACAGAACTGATAAAGTTTACAAAAACTTTGAAGGGTTGACAATGACAGGGGGATCAGTGTCGTCCAAGTAGCTAAAACCTCCTTCGACATTACACAACGTGTTGAAGCATAAATCTGAAGGAGACCACTTCAGCATCAGATAAAGGAATTATACTGTCCAGATCTGAAATTTCACCCTCAGAAAGTACCAGTGAATCCTCCTCACCAGACTTAGAACAAGGCCAACCTGTGTAGCAGTATGCAGAGCAGAAACCTTATGATCTGAAACTTTAAAATGGCCTCACTGAGGAGAAAAAAGGCGGAACCAAAGTCATCGGATGATGCCAAAAGGAAAAACATACATGGTAGAAGGAATGAACAGAGTACCGCTTTGCCATTAGTGGAAGAAATTGGAATATTAGCCCCATAGGAATGGCGCCTAAATGAAAGCGTTCTCACTAAAAGGCTCTAACCGAGCCCTCATATAGGAAAAGTTTACTGACCATTTTTGCCAGACCTTTCTAACAATTTATAGCTATTGTTCATTAGGCCTCCAAATAAAGAGAGATCCTGCTAAAACTTTAGCTTAAAAGTCAGAATCTTTGCCACTGAATAAAATATTACTGAGCCCAAGTAAGGGTTGGGCTCAGACCCTAGTCTCCATATCAGTGTCATATAGTGCCTGCTCACTGCCATAAAAAACCTTCCCCATGAAGGATCTTGTGTCCCAAATTAACTGCAGACTACAGTCTTAACCCCTTCAGTGCAAGCCTTCTAGCCCCAGAAGACAAAAGGCACTTGCCTGCACATCTAGCTGTCCGGCAGGAGGACAGCTCACCCGGCATGAGAGGATGCCACTCCTCACAGAGACCTTTGAAAAAAACATAATTTATGCTTACCTGATAAATTTATTTCTCTTGTGTAGTCAGTCCACGGGTCATCCATTACTTATGGAATATATCTCTTCCTAACAGGAAGCTGCAAGAGGATCACCCAAGCAGAGCTGCTATATAGCTCCTCCCCTCACATGTCATATTCAGTCATTCGACCAAAACCAGACGAGAAAGGAGAAACCATAGGGTGCAGTGGTGACTGGAGTTTAATTTAAAATTTAGATCTGCCTTAAAGACAGGGCGGGCCGAGGACTGACTACACTACAAGAGAAATATAAATTTATCAGGTAAGCATAAATTATGTTTTCTCTTGTTAAGTGTAGTCAGTCCACGGGTCATCCATTACTTATGGAATACCAATACCAAAGCTAAAGTACACGGATGAAGGGAGGGACAAGGCAGGAACATTAAACAGAAGGAACCACTGCCTGAAGTACCTTTCTCCCAAAAATAGCCTCCGAAGAAGCAAAAGTGTCAAATTTGTAAAATTTTGAAAAAGTGTGAAGTGAAGACCAAGTTGCAGCCTTGCAAATCTGTTCAACAGAGGCCTCATTTTTAAAGGCCCAGGTGGAAGCCACAGCTCTAGTAGAATGAGCTGTAATCCTTTCAGGAGGCTGCTGTCCAGCAGTCTCATAGGCTAAACGTATTATGCTACGAAGCCAAAAAGAGAGAGAGGTAGCCGAAGCCTTTTGACCTCTTCTCTGTCCAGAGTAAACGACAAACAGGGAAGAAGTTTGACGAAAATCTTTAGTTGCCTGCAAATAGAACTTCAGGGCACGGACTACGTCCAGATTATGCAAAAGTCGTTCCTTCTTTGAAGAAGGGTTAGGACACAGTGATGGAACAACAATCTCTTGATTGATATTCCTGTTAGTAACTACCTTAGGTAAGAACCCAGGTTTAGTACGCAGAACTACCTTGTCTGAATGAAAAATCAGATAAGGAGAATCACAATGTAAGGCAGATAACTCAGAGACTCTTCAAGCCGAGGAAATAGCCATCAAAAACAGAACCTTCCAGGATAACAGCTTGATATCAATGGAATGAAGGGGTTCAAATGGAACGCCTTGAAGAACGTTAAGAACTAAGTTTAAGCTCCACGGCGGAGCAACGGTCTTAAACACAGGCTTAATCCTAGCTAAAGCCTGACAAAAAGCCTGAACGTCTGGATCTTCAGCCAGACGTTTGTGTAGAAGAATAGACAGAGCAGAAATCTGTCCCTTTAACGAACTAGCAGATAAGCCCTTTTCTAAACCGTCTTGTAGAAAGGACAATATCCTAGGAATCCTAACCTTACTCCATGAGTAACTCTTGGATTCGCACCAATATAAATATTTACGCCATATCTTATGGTAAATTTTTCTGGTAACAGGCTTCCTAGCCTGTATTAAGGTATCAATAACCGACTCCGAGAAGCCACGCTTTGATAAAATCAAGCGTTCAATCTCCATGCAGTCAGCCTCAGAGAAATTAGATTTGGATGGTTGAAAGGACCCTGAATTAGAAGGTCCTGTCTCAGAGGCAGAGACCACGGTGGACAGGACGACATGTCCACTAGGTCTGCATACCAGGTCCTGCGTGGCCACGCAGGCGCTATCAGAATCACCGAAGCTCTCTCCTGTTTGATCTTGGCAATCAAACGAGGAAGCATCGGAAATGGTGGAAACACATAAGCCATGTTGAAGACCCAAGGGGCTGTCAGAGCATCTATCAGCACCGCTCCCGGGTCCCTGGACCTGGATCCGTAACAAGGAAGCTTGGCGTTCTGGCGAGATGCCATGAGATCCAGATCTGGTTTGCCCCAACGATGAATCAGTTGAGCAAAGACCTCCGGATGAAGTTCCCACTCCCCCGGATGAAAAGTCTGGCGACTTAGAAAATCCGCCTCCCAGTTCTCCATGCCTGGGATGTAAATCGCTGACAGGTGGCAAGAGTGAGACTCTGCCCAGCAAATTATCTTTGAGACTTCCAACATCGCTAGGGAACTTCTGGTTCCCCCTTGATGGTTGATGTAAGCCACAGTCGTGATGTTGTCCGACTGAAATCTGATGAACCTCAGAGTTGCTAACTGAGGCCAAGCTAGGAGAGCATTGAATATTGCTCTTAATTCCAGAATATTTATTGGGAGGAGTTTCTCCTCCTGAGTCCATAGTCCCTGACAGGCTGGCGTCTGTTGTTACAATCGTCCAATCTGGCCTGCGAAAGGTCATCCCCTTGGACAGATGTGGCCGAGAAAGCCACCATAGAAGAGAATCTCTGGTCTCTTGATCCAGATTTAGTAGGGGGGACAAATTTGAGTAATCCCCGTTCCACTGACTTAGCATGCACAATTGCAGCGGTCTGAGATGCAGGCGGGCAAATGGTACTATGTCCATTGCCGCTACCATTAAGCCGATTACTTCCATGCACTGAGCTACTGACGGGTGTGAAATGGAATGAAGGACACGGCAAGCATTTAGAAGCTTTGATAACCTGGCCTCTGTCAGGTAAATTTTCATCTCTACAGAATCTATAAGAGTCCCTAGAAAGGGAACCCTTGTAAGTGGTAATAGAGAACTCTTTTCCACGTTCACCTTCCACCCATGCGACCTCAGAAATGCCAGAACTATCTCTGTATGAGACTTGGCAGTTTGAAAACTTGACGCTTGTATCAGAATGTCGTCTAGGTACGGAGTCACCGCTATGCCTCGCGGTCTTAGTACCGCCAGAAGTGAGCCCAGAACTTTTGTAAAGATTCTTGGAGCCGTAGCTAATCCGAAGGGAAGAGCTACAAACTGGTAATGCCTGTCTAGGAAAGCAAATCTTAGGTACCGATAATGATCCTTGTGAATCTGTATGTGAAGGTAGGCATCCTTTAAGTCCACTGTGGTCATGTATTGACCCTCTTGGATCATGGGAAGGATGGTACGAATAGTTTCCATTTTGAATGATGGAACTCTTAGGAATTTGTTTAGGATTTTTAAGTCCAAGATTGGTCTGAAGGTTCCCTCTTTCTTGGGAACCACAAATAGATTTGAATAGAATCCTTGCCCGTGTTCCGTCCGCGGAACTGGGTGGATCACCCCCATTAGTAAGAGGTCTTGTACACAGCGTAGAAACGCCTCTTTCTTTATTTGGTTTGCTGATAACCTTGAAAGATGAAATCTCCCTCGTGGAGAAGTTTTGAAGTCCAGTAGATATCCCTGAGATATTATCTCCAACGCCCAGGGATCCTAGACATCTCTTGCCCAAGCCTGGGCGAAGAGAGAAAGTCTGCCCCCCACTAGATCCATTTCCGGATAGGGGGCCCGCTCTTCATGCTGTCTTAGGGGCAGCAGCAGGTTTCTTGGCCTGCTTGCCCTTGTTCCAGGACTGGTTAACTTTCCAGCCCTGCCTGTAACGAGCAACAGCTCCTTCCTGTTTTGGAGCGGAGGAAGTTGATGCTGCTCCTGCCTTGAAGTTACGAAAGGCACGAAAATTAGACTGTTTGGCCTTTGATTTGGCCCTGTCCTGAGGTAGAGCATGGCCCTTACCTCCCGTAATGTCAGCTATAATTTCTTTCAAGACGGGCCCGAATAAGGTCTGCCCTTTGAAAGGAATATTAAGCAATTTTGATTTAGAAGTCACGTCAGCTGACCAGGATTTAAGCCATAGCGCTCTGCGCGCTTGGATGGCGAATCCGGAGTTCTTAGCCGTAAGTTTGGTTAAATGTACAACGGCATCAGAAACAAATGCGTTAGCTAGCTTAAGTGCTTTAAGCTTGTTCATAATTTCATCCAATGGAGCAGTGCGAATGGCCTCTTCCAGAGACTCAAACCAGAATGCCGCCGCAGCAGTGACAGGCGCAATGCATGCAAGGGGCTGTAAGATAAAACCTTGTTGAACAAACATCTTCTTAAGGTAACCCTCTAATTTCTTATCCATTGGATCTGAAAAAGCACAACTATCCTCCACCAGGATAGTGGTACGCTTAGCTAAAGTAGACACTGCTCCCTCCACCTTAGGGACCGTCTGCCCTAAGTCTCGTGTGGTGGCGTCTATAGGAAACATTTTCCTAAATATGGGAGGAGGGGAAAAAGGCACACCAGGTCTATCCCATTCCTTGCTAATAATCTCTGTAAGCCTTTTAGGTATAGGAAACACGTCAGTACACACCGGTACCGCATAGTATCTATCCAACCTACATAATTTTTCTGGAATTGCAACCGTGTTACAATCATTCAGAGCCGCTAATACCTCCCCTAGCAATATACGGAGGTTCTCAAGCTTAAATTTAAAATTAGAAATCTCTGAATCCAGTCTCCCTGGATCAGATCCGTCACCCACAGAATGAAGCTCTCCGTCTTCATGTTCTGCAAACTGTGACGCAGTATCTGACATGGCTCTCACCTCATCTGCGCGCTCTGTCCTTAACCCAGAGCTATCGCGCTTGCCTCTTAATTCTGGCAATTTAGATAATACTTCTGTCATAACAGTAGCCATGTCTTGCAAAGTGATTTGTAAGGGCCTCCCTGATGTACTTGGCGCCACGAAATCACGCACCTCCTGAGCGGGAGGCGAAGGTACTGACACGTGAGGAGAGTTAGTCGGCATAACTTCCCCCTCGTTGTCTGGTGATAATTTCTTTGCATGTAAATATTGACTTTTATTTAAAGTAACATCAATGCAATTAGTACACAAATTTCTATTGGGCTCCACATTGGCCTTTAAACATAGTGAACAAAGAGATTCATCTGAGTCAGACATGTTTAAACAGACTAGCAATGAGACTAGCAAGCTTGGAAATACTTTTCTAAATAAATTTACAAGCAATATAAAAAACACTACTGTGCCTTTAAGAAGCACAAAAAGCTGTCACAGTTGAAATAACAATGAACCAAAATAGTTATAGCAACCAATTTTTCACAGTAAATGTATTAAGTTAGCAAAGGATTGCACCCACCAGCAAATGGATGATTAACCCCTTAATACCCAAAAACGGATAACAATTTAATAATTAACGTTTTTCTCACAGTCAAAACACACTGTCACAGGTCTGCTGTGACTGATTACCTCCCTCAAAATGAATTTTGAAGACCCCTGAGCTCTCTAGAGACGATCTGGATCATGGAGGATGAAGTAGACAGATTGTGACTGAATTTTGACTGCGCAAAAAAAGCGCTAAAATAGGCCCCTCCCACTCATATTACAACAGTGGGGAAGCTCAGATAACTGTTTCTATGCAGAAAACAAAGATGGCCATGTGGTAAAAATCATGCCCCAATAAGTTTTATCACCAAGTACCTCACAAAAAACGATTAACATGCCAGTAAACGTTTTAAACATACATTTTAAAAGTTATGAAGTGTTATTAATAAGCCTGCTACCAGTCGCTTTTACTGCAGTTAAGGCTCATACATTATTTCAGTATTAACAGTATTTTCAGAGTCAATTCCATTCCTTAGAAAAATACATTCAGTGTACACACACTCATCAGCCTAATACCAGTCGCTATCACTGCATTTAAGGCTGAACTTACGTTACATTGGTATCAGCAGTATTTTCTCAGTCAATTCCATTCCTCAGAAAAATAATTTACTGCACATACCTCATTTGCAGGGGGGCCCTGCATGCTATTCCCCTTTTCTGAAGTTACCTCACTCCTCAGATGAGAACAGCCAGTGGATCTTAGTTACGTCTGCTAAGATCATAGAAAACGCAGGCAGATTCTTCTTCTAATGCTGCCTGAGAACAAACAGCACACTCCGGTGCCATTTAAAATAACAAACTTTTGATTGAAGAAATAAACTAAGTTAAAAAACACCACAGACCTCTCACAGCGACCTATCTTTAGTTAGGCTGCAAGAGAATGACTGAATATGACATGTGAGGGGAGGAGCTATATAGCAGCTCTGCTTGGGTGATCCTCTTGCAGCTTCCTGTTAGGAAGAGATATATTCCATAAGTAATGGATGACCCGTGGACTGACTACACTTAACAAGAGAAAAGAAAGGACAGAGTAAACCTACTCAGGCTTTCTATGCCAGGGCAGCAACATGTTAGGAACTTGTGAGGTGGGCCTTGCTGTGTTTTCCTAGCTGCTTTAAAGCCACCACTGCCCTTGAGAGGAAAGATCAGAGCAAACCTACTCTGGCTTTTAAAAGAATAAAATCTCGATTGAAGTGAAATAATCTTCACACACCAAAAACTTCACCTCCTCCTTGCACCAAAGGCAAAAAGAATGACTGGGGATTGTGGGAAGGGAAGTGACATTTAACAGCTTTGCTGTGATGCTCTTTGCCTCCTCCTGATGACCAGGAGTGATATTCCCAACAGTAATTGATGATTCTGTGGACTCACCATATCTTAGGAAAGAAATAGCTTAACGCTACTGCCTATTTAGATACTCTGTTTTTCTTAGGGTTTTGCTCCGTGTGTTTTAGTCATATTTATTGGAACAGGAACAAAAAATAAATAAAAATAATGATGCTTACTAAAAACTAGTATGACAAAGCCAAACAATAAGGTAGGGATTGAATTAAAAGCAGTGGACTCTCACCACCATGAAAGAAATTAATTTATCAAGTATGCATAAATTATGCTCTCTTTCATACAGGTGGTTTGAGTCCACAATCCATTACTCCTGGGAACGAATACCCAAGGTTTGGAGTCCACGAGTAATGATAAATAAGGGTGGGACAAAAAAAAATCAAGGCAAAATCAAAAAAATTATTCTGAGACCAAAGGCTGCCCAAAGTTGTACAATAGTGGTAAGCTTTAGGAGATACAGAATAAAACTGGAAGGGAAAAAAACAAGTACTTTCCCACAAAAAAACAAAATTTATGCTTATCTGATAAATTTCTTTCTTGGAGCATGGAGAGTCCACTAAGAGATATTTAACCCCTGGCCAGCAGGAGGAGGCAAAGAGCACCCCAGCAAAGCTGTTAAGTGTAACTTCCCTTACCCATAATCCCCAGTGATTCACCCAAAGGAAAATGGAAAAAGAAGAAACACATAAGGTATTAAGATGCCTGAGGTTAACTAAAAAAAAACTGCTGAATTAAAATTAAAAAAAAAAGGGCGGGGTCGTGGACTCTCCATGCCCGGAAAGAAAGAAATTTATCAGGTAAGCATACATTTTGTTTTCTTTCCTATGGCATAGAGAGTCAAGGGTGTCATTCAAAATACTAGTGGGAACCAATACCCAAGCTAGAGTACACGGAATGAAAAGGGACGGAGAACAAGGCAGGAGGACCTAAACCGAAGGCACCACCGCTTGAAGAACATTTCTCCCAAAAGAGGATTCAGCCGAGGCAAAAGTATCAAATTTTAAGAATTTGGAAAAAGTATGCAAAGAGGACCATGTAGCCGCCTTGTAAATCTGTTCCAAAGAAGCTTCATTTTTGAAAGCCCAAGATAAGGAGACAGCCCTAGTGGAATAAGCCGTAATTCTCTCAGGAGACTGTTGTCCAACTGTCTCATAAGCAAAACGAATCATACTTCTTAACCAGAGGGAAAGGGTAGTAGAAGTGGCCTTCTGACCCTTACGCTTTCCATAGAAAACAACAAACAGGGCAGAAGATTGCCAAAAATCTTTAGTAGCTTATAACGAAAATTTTAGAGCATACACACAACATCCAGGTTATGCAAAAACAGAATTTATGTTTACCTGATAAATTACTTTCTCCAACGGTGTGTCCGGTCCACGGCGTCATCCTTACTTGTGGGATATTCTCTTCCCCAACAGGAAATGGCAAAGAGCCCAGCAAAGCTGGTCACATGATCCCTCCTAGGCTCCGCCTACCCCAGTCATTCGACCGACGTTAAGGAGGAATATTTGCATAGGAGAAACCATATGGTACCGTGGTGACTGTAGTTAAAGAAAATAAAATATCAGACCTGATTAAAAAAACCAGGGCGGGCCGTGGACCGGACACACCGTTGGAGAAAGTAATTTATCAGGTAAACATAAATTCTGTTTTCTCCAACATTGGTGTGTCCGGTCCACGGCGTCATCCTTACTTGTGGGAACCAATACCAAAGCTTTAGGACACGGATGAAGGGAGGGAGCAAATCAGGTCACCTAAATGGAAGGCACCACGGCTTGCAAAACCTTTCTCCCAAAAATAGCCTCAGAAGAAGCAAAAGTATCAAACTTGTAAAATTTGGTAAAAGTGTGCAGTGAAGACCAAGTCGCTGCTCTACATATCTGATCAACAGAAGCCTCGTTCTTGAAGGCCCATGTGGAAGCCACAGCCCTAGTGGAATGAGCCGTGATTCTTTCGGGAGGCTGCCGTCCGGCAGTCTCGTAAGCCAATCTGATGATGCTTTTAATCCAAAAAGAGAGAGAGGTAGAAGTTGCTTTTTGACCTCTCCTTTTACCGGAATAAACAACAAACAAGGAAGATGTTTGTCTAAAATCCTTTGTAGCATCTAAATAGAATTTTAGAGCGCGAACAACATCCAAATTGTGCAACAAACGTTCCTTCTTTGAAACTGGTTTCGGACACAGAGAAGGTACGATAATCTCCTGGTTAATGTTTTTGTTAGAAACAACTTTCGGAAGAAAACCAGGTTTAGTACGCAAAACCACCTTATCTGCATGGAACACCAGATAAGGAGGAGAACACTGCAGAGCAGATAATTCTGAAACTCTTCTAGCAGAAGAAATTGCAACCAAAAACAAAACTTTCCAAGATAATAATTTAATATCAACGGAATGCAAGGGTTCAAACGGAACCCCCTGAAGAACTGAAAGAACTAAATTGAGACTCCAAGGAGGAGTCAAAGGTTTGTAAACAGGCTTGATTCTAACCAGAGCCTGAACAAAGGCTTGAACATCTGGCACAGCTGCCAGCTTTTTGTGAAGTAACACCGACAAGGCGGAAATCTGTCCCTTCAGGGAACTTGCAGATAATCCTTTTTCCAATCCTTCTTGAAGGAAGGATAGAATCCTAGGAATCTTAACCTTGTCCCAAGGGAATCCTTTAGATTCACACCAACAGATATATTTTTTCCAAATCTTGTGGTAAATCTTTCTAGTTACAGGCTTTCTGGCCTGAACAAGAGTATCGATAACAGAATCTGAGAATCCTCGCTTCGATAAAATCAAGCGTTCAATCTCCAAGCAGTCAGCTGGAGTGAAACCAGATTCGGATGTTCGAACGGACCCTGAACAAGAAGGTCTCGTCTCAAAGGTAGCTTCCAAGGTGGAGCCGATGACATATTCACCAGATCTGCATACCAAGTCCTGCGTGGCCACGCAGGAGCTATCAAGATCACCGACGCCCTCTCCTGATTGATCCTGGCTACCAGCCTGGGGATGAGAGGAAACGGCGGGAACACATAAGCTAGTTTGAAGGTCCAAGGTGCTACTAGTGCATCCACTAGAGCCGCCTTGGGATCCCTGGATCTGGACCCGTAGCAAGGAACTTTGAAGTTCTGACGAGAGGCCATTAGATCCATGTCTGGAATGCCCCACAGCTGAGTGACTTGGGCAAAAATTTCCGGATGGAGTTCCCACTCCCCCGGATGCAATGTCTGACGACTCAGAAAATCCGCTTCCCAATTTTCCACTCCTGGGATGTGGATAGCAGACAGGTGGCAGGAGTGAGACTCCGCCCATAGAATGATTTTGGTCACTTCTTCCATCGCTAGGGAACTCCTTGTTCCTCCCTGATGGTTGATGTACGCAACAGTCGTCATGTTGTCTGATTGAAACCGTATGAACTTGGTCCTCGCTAGCTGAGGCCAAGCCTTGAGAGCATTGAATATCGCTCTCAGTTCCAGAATATTTATCGGTAGAAGAGATTCTTCCCGAGACCAAAGACCCTGAGCTTTCAGGGATCCCCAGACCGCGCCCCAGCCCATCAGACTGGCGTCGGTCGTGACAATGACCCACTCTGGTCTGCGGAATGTCATCCCTTGTGACAGGTTGTCCAGGGACAGCCACCAACGGAGTGAGTCTCTGGTCCTCTGATTTACTTGTATCTTTGGAGACAAGTCTGTATAGTCCCCATTCCACTGACTGAGCATGCACAGTTGTAATGGTCTTAGATGAATGCGCGCAAAAGGAACTATGTCCATTGCCGCTACCATCAACCCGATCACTTCCATGCACTGAGCTATGGAAGGAAGAGGAACGGAATGAAGTATCCGACAAGAGTCTAGAAGTTTTGTTTTTCTGGCCTCTGTTAGAAAAATCCTCATTTCTAAGGAGTCTATAATTGTTCCCAAGAAGGGAACCCTTGTTGACGGGGATAGAGAACTCTTTTCCACGTTCACTTTCCAGCCGTGAGATCTGAGAAAGGCCAGGACGATGTCCGTGTGAGCCTTTGCTTGAGGAAGGGACGACTCTTGAATCAGAATGTCGTCCAGGTAAGGTACTACTGCAATGCCCCTTGGTCTTAGCACCGCTAGAAGGGACCCTAGTACCTTTGTGAAAATCCTTGGAGCAGTGGCTAATCCGAAAGGAAGCGCCACGAACTGGTAATGTTTGTCCAGGAATGCGAACCTTAGGAACCGATGATGTTCCTTGTGGATAGGAATATGTAGATACGCATCCTTTAAATCCACCGTGGTCATGAATTGACCTTCCTGGATGGAAGGAAGAATAGTTCGAATGGTTTCCATCTTGAACGATGGAACCTTGAGAAACTTGTTTAAGATCTTGAGATCTAAGATTGGTCTGAACGTTCCCTCTTTTTTGGGAACTATGAACAGATTGGAGTAGAACCCCATCCCTTGTTCTCTTAATGGAACAGGATGAATCACTCCCATTTTTAACAGGTCTTCTACACAATGTAAGAACGCCTGTCTTTTTATGTGGTCTGAAGACAACTGAGACCTGTGGAACCTCCCCCTTGGGGGAAGTCCCTTGAATTCCAGAAGATAACCCTGGGAGACTATTTCTAGCGCCCAAGGATCCAGAACATCTCTTGCCCAAGCCTGAGCGAAGAGAGAGAGTCTGCCCCCCACCAGATCCGGTCCCGGATCGGGGGCCAATATTTCATGCTGTCTTGGTAGCAGTGGCAGGTTTCTTGGCCTGCTTTCCCTTGTTCCAGCCTTGCATTGGTCTCCAAGCTGGCTTGGCTTGAGAAGTATTACCCTCTTGCTTAGAGGACGTAGCACTTTGGGCTGGTCCGTTTTTACGAAAGGGACGAAAATTAGGTCTATTTTTTGCCTTGAAAGGCCGATCCTGAGGAAGGGCGTGGCCCTTACCCCCAGTGATATCGGAGATAATCTCTTTCAAGTCAGGGCCAAACAGCGTTTTCCCCTTGAAAGGAATGTTTAGTAGCTTGTTCTTGGAAGACGCATCAGCCGACCAAGATTTCAACCAAAACGCTCTGCGCGCCACAATAGCAAACCCAGAATTCTTAGCCGCTAACCTAGCCAATTGCAAAGTGGCGTCTAGGGTGAAAGAATTAGCCAATTTGAGAGCATTGATTCTGTCCATAATCTCCTCATAAGGAGGAGAATCACTATCGAGCGCCTTTATCAGTTCATCAAACCAGAAACATGCGGCTGTAGTGACAGGGACAATGCATGAAATTGGTTGTAGAAGGTAACCCTGCTGAACAAACATCTTTTTAAGCAAACCTTCTAATTTTTTATCCATAGGATCTTTGAAAGCACAACTATCCTCTATGGGTATAGTGGTGCGTTTGTTTAAAGTAGAAACCGCTCCCTCGACCTTGGGGACTGTCTGCCATAAGTCCTTTCTGGGGTCGACCATAGGAAACAATTTTTTAAATATGGGGGGAGGGACGAAAGGAATACCGGGCCTTTCCCATTCTTTATTAACAATGTCCGCCACCCGCTTGGGTATAGGAAAAGCTTCTGGGAGCCCCGGCACCTCTAGGAACTTGTCCATTTTACATAGTTTCTCTGGGATGACCAACTTTTCACAATCATCCAGAGTGGATAATACCTCCTTAAGCAAAATGCGGAGATGTTCCAACTTAAATTTAAATGCAATCACATCAGGTTCAGCCTGTTGAGAAATGTTCCCTGAATCAGTAATTTCTCCCTCAGACAAAACCTCCCTGGCCCCCTCAGATTGGGTTAGGGGCCCTTCAGAGATATTAATATCAGCGTCGTCATGCTCTTCAGTAACTAAAACAGAGCAGCCACGCTTACGCTGACAAGGGTTCATTTTGGCTAAAATGTTTTTGACAGAATTATCCATTACAGCCGTTAATTGTTGCATAGTAAGGAGTATTGGCGCGCTAGATGTACTAGGGGCCTCCTGAGTGGGCAAGACTCGTGTAGACGAAGGAGGGAATGATGCAGTACCATGCTTACTCCCCTCACTTGAGGAATCATCTTGGGCATCATTGTCATTATCACATAAATCACATTTATTTAAATGAATAGGAATTCTGGCTTCCCCACATTCAGAACACAGTCTATCTGGTAGTTCAGACATGTTAAACAGGCATAAACTTGATAAGAAAGTACAAAAAACGTTTTAAAATAAAACCGTTACTGTCACTTTAAATTTTAAACTGAACACACTTTATTACTGCAATTGCGAAAAAACATGAAGGAATTGTTCAAAATTCACCAAATTTTCACCACAGTGTCTTAAAGTCTTAAAAGTATTGCACACCAAATTTGGAAGCTTTAACCCTTAAAATAACGGAACCGGAGCCGTTTTAAAACTTTAACCCCTTTACAGTCCCTGGTATCTGCTTTGCTGAGACCCAACCAAACCCAAAGGGGAATACGATACCAAATGACGCCTTCAGAAAGTCTTTTCTAAGTATCAGAGCTCCTCTCACATGCGACTGCATGCCATGCCTCTCAAAAACAAGTGCGCCACACCGGCGCGAAAATGAGGCTCTGCTTATGCTTTGGGAAAGCCCCTAAGAAATAAGGTGTCTAATACAGTGCCTGCCGATCTTATTATATCAAAATACCCAGATAAAATGATTCCTCAAGGCTAAATATGTGTTAATAATGAATCGATTTAGCCCCAGAAAGTCTACAGTCTTAATAAGCCCTTGTGAAGCCCTTATTTACGATCGTAATAAACATGGCTTACCGGATCCCATAGGGAAAATGACAGCTTCCAGCATTACATCGTCTTGTTAGAATGTGTCATACCTCAAGCAGCAAGAGACTGCACACTGTTCCCCCAACTGAAGTTAATTGCTCTCAACAGTCCTGTGTGGAACAGCCATGGATTTTAGTTACGGTTGCTAAAATCATTTTCCTCATACAAACAGAAATCTTCATCTCTTTTCTGTTTCTGAGTAAATAGTACATACCAGCACTATTTCAAAATAACAAACTCTTGATTGAATAATAAAAACTACAGTTAAACACTAAAAAACTCTAAGCCATCTCCGTGGAGATGTTGCCTGTACAACGGCAAAGAGAATGACTGGGGTAGGCGGAGCCTAGGAGGGATCATGTGACCAGCTTTGCTGGGCTCTTTGCCATTTCCTGTTGGGGAAGAGAATATCCCACAAGTAAGGATGACGCCGTGGACCGGACACACCTATGTTGGAGAAAGATGTTCCTTTTGAGAAGGATTAGGACAAAAAGAAGGAACAACAATTTCCTGATTAATGATTCGATCCAACACCACGTTAGGGAGAAACCCCAATTTAGTATGAAGGACCGCCTTATCTGCATGAAAAATAAGGTACGGGGAATCACACTGCAAAGCTGAAAAGCTTAGAAACTCTGCGAGCGGAAGAAATAGCAAGGAGAAACAAAACCTTCCAAGATAACCATTTTATATCAACAACATGCATCGGCTCAAACGGAGCCTGCTGCAAAACTTTAAAAACTAGGTTAAGGCTCCAAGGAGGAGCAACAGGTTTAAATACAGGCCTGATTCTGACCAGGGCCTGAACAAAAGCTTGAACATTTGGTAAACCTGCCAGACGTTTGTGCAAAAGAATAGACAGTGCAGAAATCTGACCCTTCAGTGTACTGACAGACAAACCTTTCTCCAGGTCATCCTGAAGAAAAGATAAATTTTGGGGAATCCTCCCCCGTCTCCAAGAGAAACCCATAGCTTCGCACCAAAAAAGGTATTTACGCCAGACCTTATGGTAAATTCTGCGAATAACAGCTTTGCGAGCCTGAAGCATAGTATCAATGATCGCTTCAGAAAAACCCTGTTTAGACAGGACTAGGCGTTCAATCTCCAAGCAGTCAGCTTCAGAGAATCTAGCTTTGGGTGGAGGAATGGACCCTGAATTAGAAGGTCCTTACTCAGAGGTAACCTCCAAGGTGGAAGAGATGACATTTTCAATAGATCCGTGAACCAAATCCTGCAAAGCCAGGCAGGAGCTATTAGAATCACAGACACTCTCTCCAGTTTGATACGAGTAATGTAACCGAAATTCCAAGGAACCGCCAGAGCGGCCTGAGGATCCCTTGACCTTGTTCCATACTTTGGAAGCTTGGAGTTTTGACAACCAACTCCGACACCCCCCACTTGAGGGTTATCCTTGAGAACACTTCCGGATGGAGAGCCTATTCCCCGGGATGAAAAGTCTGTCTGCTCAGAAAATCTGCCTCCCAAATATCCACCCCGAGAATGTGGATGGCAGAAAGGAGACAATTGTGAGCTTCCGCCCACTGCAGAATGCGAGTCACCTCCTTCATGGCCAAGGAACTCTGAGTTCCCCCCTGGTGCTTGATGTAAGCCACTAAGGAAATATGTCCGACTGGAATATGATAAACCGGACTAAGGATAATTGATGCCAATCAGTCAAGGCATTGAAGATTGCTCTCAACTCCAAGATGTTTATGGAAAGAGAAGACTCTTCCCAAGTCCACAGGCCCTGAGCTTTAAAGAGCCCAAAACTGCTCCCCAGCCTAACAGGCTGGCTTCCGTGGTCACAATCACAGAGGAAGGTCTCAGGGAGCATGTGCCCCGAGACCAATAGTCCTGTAAAATCCACCATGAGAGACACTCTTGTTAGGGGATCCAGATCTATCCTCTGCAAAAGATCTGAGTGGTCTACGTTCCGTTGACTGAGCCTGCATAATTGCAGAGGTCTCAGATGAACCCAAGCAAAAAGGAATGCTATCCATGGTAGCTACCATGAGACCAATCACTTCCATGCATTGAGCCACTGGGGGGCAAACAAAAGACTGGAGAGAAAGGCAGTAAGCAAGAAGTTTGGATTTTCTGACATCCATCAGAAAGATTATCATGGATATAGAATCTATAATAGTTCCCAAAAAACACACCCTTGTGTCTGGCACTAGGGAACACTTTTCCAGATACACCTTTGTGGAAACGTAGAATAGACAACATCTCAGTATAAGATCTTGGTAACTGAAAAGATAGCGTCTGAACCAAGATATCATCCAGGTATGGCGTCACTACTATTCTCTGAGATCTGGCCACTGTCAGAAGGGCCCCTAGCACATTTGCAAGGGGTCGAGGGGCCGCTCAAAGGGAAGAGAAACAAATTGGAAGAAATTTCCCAAATTGTAAACCTAAGACCACTAAATGAAAAATGATCTTAGCCTATGTTACAGTATACCCAGGCATAAAAGGGCAGAGGCACAGGCAGCATACAGTAAATTTCCCCTCTCCCTCCCCCCAAGCATGAGTCAAAGCTCCATGGTGAGGGTCAAACAGATATCAGCAAGAGCTGTGGGTTTATTGTTCTTATATACACATTCTTACACATTAGTACCACCCACAGGGTTTTGTAAAACAACCAATAAACACATACAATACTCTCAGATACTCCCACACAAAATCCTCCCATCTGCCTGATGCAATTACCTTACACAATGGTTGATGCAGTTACCTTACACAATGGTTGATACAGTTACCTTACACAATGGTTGATACAATTACCTTACACAATTGGTTGATGTAACTATCACAGACAGAGCAATACAGTTCCATTGCCATGATGCCAAAGTCTTTCGTTATACAAATGGGCTACATGGCATAGCTATCTGGGGTATCACTGTCCAATTAGGGCAAGTACTGAATGACCCGGCTTTCGTGTCTTTGCAGGGGAAAAGTAAGCATTTCAACATGGGGCCATAGTCTAAAGGCAGCAGGCGGGCAACCAGGCTCCTCCAATGCACAGTGGCGAGATTGTTTGGAAAAGGGGAGAGATGTGACGAGACCAGACTAACAGGGTATCTGACCTCCTGCCGATCAGTGCCCTGGTTAGTCCAGCAACCCACCCACAAAACACAATCAGCAGTACAGCCCACCCACAATAAATGGTCACTACACCTGGGTAGAGGAGAAACTTGTCCATGTCCAGGTGCCTCACCACGGATGTGTGGGGGACTGGCACGCTGAATTGGTGGGTTGCGAGGTGGGCAGAGACCAGCTGTACTCTGCCCTGGTGCCAGCACTACCACGGAAGTAGCCTGGTGGGAGCCTGGCTGCTGGAGGGGGAGACCGATCGTCTCCCCTTTGGACAAAGCACCATGCTGCTGTGGGGGGAGACCGACTGTCTCCCCTTTGGACAAAGCACCATGCTGCTGTGGGGGGAGACTGACTGTTTCCCCTTTGGCTAAACAGCCCTGTTGCTGGGGGACAGGACAGACTGTCCCTACCCCCTGTGCTGTAAGTACAGAGACCACGGTCCCATCTGCATGGTTGTGGGGCTTACTGGGGAGAGGGGGGTAACAAGCTCCTCTCCCATACGTACTTCCATACGTACTTCCAGCCACTAGGGAATGGAGACTGGGCTCCCAATCCCCTGCATCTCACTCTGCTGATGGGGGGCAGAACCAACTGTCTCTGCCCCCTGTAACTCAGCCTGCCGCTGGGGAATGGAGTCTGGGCTCCCAATTCCCTGCATATTCCTCTGCTGCTGGGGGACAGGACCAACTGTCTCTGCCCCCTGTAACTCAACCTGCCACTGGGGGATGGAGTCTGGGCTCCCAATTCCCTGCAGGACCGTTGGAGAGACCTCGGTCCCATCTCCACCGGCCACCTGGGGTCCTTCCCAGTAAATCTCCACAATATCTTCCCAGCTGAACGGGTCTGGATCTGGGTCTTTCACCTTGCTGTCCTGCTGAGCCTTCCCAATGGAGTGGAAGAGATCTCGGTAGTGCTGCTCCAGTTCCCACTCCAGGACTGCTAAGTGAGCCAGGTCTTGCTCTACCTTATGGGGGTCAGCCCAGTCATGCCTAGCCTCCCTCTCAGAGAAAATGTCCTGAAGTCTAGTCTGCGCAGGGCTCCCAAAGTCAGGCTCTGCAAAGGACTCCCATAACAAGCCAGGACCATCAAACTCCTCTCCCTCTGGTTTGTCATGCTCAGCTGTCCAGGGTATATACTGTGCCATATACCACCAGAGCGCCTGGTAGGCATCCTCCAGCCATAGTTCCTGCCATACCCGGTGCTCTAGTTCCTTCACCCATTCCTCCAGGTGATGCTCTCCCAGGAAGGGCATCCGCAGGGCCACTTGCTTCTGCAACCGCTGCTCTTCACTGGGGAAACTCTTACCCTGCTGGTAATTGTACATTATCCAGGGCCTGGTACCAGATGCCTTTCCTTAATGCATCCCGGCCATCCAGGTCCTCCTCCTCATATAACACTGCTGGTTCCATTCTGTTGCTTTTAGGGTTGCTGTACTGGGACTTGTCCCCCAACCTGTAAATCCACGGAATGGTGTCTCCTGTAGCTGTCCTTCTGGCTGTGGGAACGATCCCGTCGCTTACATATTAGTACCACCCACAGGGTTTTGTAAAACAACCAATAAACACATACAATACTCTCAGATACTCCCACACAAAATCCTCCCCTCTGCCTGATGCAATTACCTTACACAATGGTTGATGCAGTTACCTTACACAATGGTTGATGCAGTTACCTTACACAATGGTTGATGCAGTTACCTTACACAATGGTTGATGCAGTTACCTTACACAATGGTTGATGCAGTTACCTTACACAATGGTTGATGCAGTTACCTTACACAATGGTTGTTGTAACTATCACAGACAGAGAAATACAGTTCAATTGCCATGATGCCAAAGTCTTTCGTTATACAAATGGACTACATGGCATAGCTATCTGGGGTACCACTGTCCAAATAGGGCAAGAACTGAATGACCCAGCTTTCGTGTCTTTGCAGGGGAAAAGTAAGCATTTCAACATGGGGCCATAGTCTAAAGGCAGCAGGCGGGCAACCAGGCTCCTCCAATGCACAGTGGCGAGATTGGTTTCGTCACAGCCTAGTACTATCTAGAATGGCATCATATCAGGAAATAATCTCAACATGAGAAGAAAAATAAAGTACCTTATTTATAAAAAAAAAAGATACAGAAAAACCTTCTAGTGTCCTGAGATCACTAGGAAAGAGATGAGATAAGATAATATCGGATAACCCAAAAACTATCAGAAATCCCTCCATAGGAGAAAATATATAATAATGAGTCCAAGAATCTAATCATGGACGTCAAAATAAGAGTTAATCTAATCTATAATATATATAATATATATGCATAATCATATCATAGAAAATGCTAAAGAATCAGGCACCACACTTTGTGTTGTGGTCTGTACTATGGCCTGAAGGGGGATACTCTGTCACACCCTGGACTCAAACCAGAGTCTCCTGGTTTGTTGCATTGTGGATTATTCCAGTGAGCCAAGACATGAAACAGAGCTGAAATCATGTTTCCAAATAAATAAAAATTCTTTATAAAAGACAAGCAATTTAAAGTCCTGAGAGTACCCAGAACTTAAGATCCAGTAAGATAGAATGGGAGTCATGTCACCATAAGGACACTGGACACTCAAGAAAATATCAGTGATCAAATCAGGGTGAATGAAAAAATATTTAAGAATACTATGAGGAACTTCCACAAAATTGCGGCAAAAATCCAGAGAGAAAAGAAACTCTACAAAACCCTCTAAAAGAGTAAACTAGAGTAGGTTCCTAGTCTGAAAACCTGAGCTCATGAGTTTCAGAGAATGAGACTGATGGGCTACAAATTCTGTTAGCAAGGCTCAGGCAGAAACACATAATATAAGGATATCAGAAATTCTGCTATACAGGGAATTTAACCTGAGGATAATAGACAGTTGTTCTAACCTAAAGGATTAAACAAAGCTTAGATACAGATAATACTGCACAGTCTTTTTTAAAAGTTTCCAATTTACTTCTATTATCAAAAATGTTTCATTTTCATGTTATTCTTTGTTAGAGATACCTAGGTAGGTAGCGTGCACATGCCTGAAGCACTACAGGACAGAAAATAGTGCTGCCATCTAGTGTTACTGCTATTACCAAAATTTAGGGACAAGTACCTCCACTATGCTTGATTGAGCACAGTATTAAATGAACAATAAGTGGATTGTGGAGATTTTAAAGAAAAAGACACTCATAAAAATCTAAAAACTTTATTGTAACCATATTAAAATTCCTTTGTACAAAGGAAAAGGTGCAAACATATATTCCTTCCTGTATTCTGAACAAAGGGTTAACTCTCAGTGCTACCCTTTGGCAACATCGCTAGTCAGAGTTACATGAAGGATACAAACAAGGGAACATACTAAAATTGGCCATGGGCTTAGGGCATATACGTGCAATAGTTAATATTTCGTTGCCGTAAATACATAGAAGTGCATATTTTCGGTATTGACCGAAAACGTCGTGTTGCTGTGTTTTTTGGTGATGTCCCAATAAAGAAGTATTTTATTACATTCATTGGATGGTGCTGTTCCTTTTGTGGATTTTATCTATATCTATAAGACATTCATTAGGTAGTAACTTATAACTCATTCCAATTTAATCACCTTAGTTGAGGTAGTGGTGGTGTTATAAACTCCAGGTATATATGTATTACTTATTAGTAAGCAACTTTGATTTTCAGTGAATCATATCTATATTCATATCGCGTATCGTGCTACTCCCTGTTCATATATACCAGTGTATTAATGTATCACAGGATCATTGAATTATAAATGGACATCCATCTTTCAAACATTGCTTATTCCTCTCATACTTAAATTATATAGTGTCTAAGGTGCCGATACTCTTTCAGGCAACCATTTATGACTAAGTTGTGAGGTCAGTTTCGTTTGTATTTTACAACATACACACTTTTTCCATATAGACACATTCAGTTACTATAAACTCACTTAAGTGGGTGCCGATATCTTTCAAGCACCCACCTTTATAGTTAGCATTAGCGTGGTCAATTTTAGGATAAGAGTTCCGGATCCCACACTAAAATTCTAAGTATATATTATTGTTACAAATATTCCTCATCAAGTTGTTACAAACATAACCATTAATATCAATAAACTCACAGAGAGAGCCCCAGTGCCGATACTTCTTCAGGCACGTAATCTACCCATAAGTCCTGCCCACCGACGCATTTCGTCACGATTACGTGACTTCGTCAGGGTTAGGGGCCGGCCACGCAACTAGTGCGTCGATTTGTAGTGTATGGTTTCCATGGTTACCACTCAGCAACATCCGTGTTTACTTGTAGACGTATCATTAGTCGTGTTCATGTTAATTATGCTATATAGCAGTATTTACACTCATTTTGAGCAGCAGCCTCAATTGATTAGATAGAATTGAACAAGATTGTCTCATTTTATTGTCATGGCATAAATTAACCCACTTTTTCTAATACCCCGTAATTGTAATAGTGGCATTGAATCTGTGTGGTCATATATGTTATTAGACTCCAGATACATCAAAAAATGACAACTTTAATTTTATGTCATTACCATTATCATTGGTTTCTTATCATGAGTATCTAGACTATTAATAAATAGTGATAATTTTGTATTGTATTTAAATCCACCTATATGGGGGAATAGGAAGTTAACTATATGTACTTCTATGACTATTCTGGGCACTCTGTAGCTTTATTCATTACTGCTAATGTATAACATAGTGTTACTGCTAACATTGTTGCAAAACTGCTGCTATATAGTGCTGCAGACACGTGCACACTCTTGAGCTTACATTTCTGCTTTTCAAATAAGTATAACAAGAAAATGAAGAAAATATGATAATAGAAGTAAATTAGAAAGTTGTTTAATATTTTATGTTCTATCTAAATCATGAAAGAAAAAAAAAACAGAATTTATGTTTACCTGATAAATTACTTTCTCCAACGGTGTGTCCGGTCCACGGCGTCATCCTTACTTGTGGGATATTCTCTTCCCCAACAGGAAATGGCAAAGAGCCCAGCAAAGCTGGTCACATGATCCCTCCTAGGCTCCGCCTACCCCAGTCATTCGACCGACGTTAAGGAGGAATATTTGCATAGGAGAAACCATATGGTACCGTGGTGACTGTAGTTAAAGAAAAAAAATTATCAGACCTGATTAAAAAAACCAGGGCGGGCCGTGGACCGGACACACCGTTGGAGAAAGTAATTTATCAGGTAAACATAAATTCTGTTTTCTCCAACATAGGTGTGTCCGGTCCACGGCGTCATCCTTACTTGTGGGAACCAATACCAAAGCTTTAGGACACGGATGAAGGGAGGGAGCAAATCAGGTCACCTAAATGGAAGGCACCACGGCTTGCAAAACCTTTCTCCCAAAAATAGCCTCAGAAGAAGCAAAAGTATCAAACTTGTAAAATTTGGTAAAAGTGTGCAGTGAAGACCAAGTCGCTGCCCTACATATCTGATCAACAGAAGCCTCGTTCTTGAAGGCCCATGTGGAAGCCACAGCCCTAGTGGAATGAGCTGTGATTCTTTCGGGAGGCTGCCGTCCGGCAGTCTCGTAAGCCAATCTGATGATGCTTTTAATCCAAAAAGAGAGAGAGGTAGAAGTTGCTTTTTGACCTCTCCTTTTACCGGAATAAACAACAAACAAGGAAGATGTTTGTCTAAAATCCTTTGTAGCATCTAAAAAGAATTTCAGAGCGCGAACAACATCCAAATTGTGCAACAAACGTTCCTTCTTTGAAACTGGTTTCGGACACAGAGAAGGTACGATAATCTCCTGGTTAATGTTTTTGTTAGAAACAACTTTTGGAAGAAAACCAGGTTTAGTACGTAAAACCACCTTATCTGCATGGAACACCAGATAAGGAGGAGAACACTGCAGAGCAGATAATTCTGAAACTCTTCTAGCAGAAGAAATTGCAACTAAAAACAAAACTTTCCAAGATAATAACTTAATATCAACGGAATGCAAGGGTTCAAACGGAACCCCCTGAAGAACTGAAAGAACTAAATTGAGACTCCAAGGAGGAGTCAAAGGTTTGTAAACAGGCTTAATTCTAACTAGAGCCTGAACAAAGGCTTGAACATCTGGCACAGCGGCCAGCTTTTTGTGAAGTAACACAGACAAGGCAGAAATCTGTCCCTTCAGGGAACTTGCAGATAATCCTTTTTCCAGTCCTTCTTGAAGGAAGGATAGAATCCTAGGAATCTTAACCTTGTCCCAAGGGAATCCTTTAGATTCACACCAACAGATATATTTTTTCCAAATTTTGTGGTAAATCTTTCTAGTTACAGGCTTTCTGGCCTGAACAAGAGTATCGATAACAGAATCTGAGAACCCTCGCTTCGATAAGATCAAGCGTTCAATCTCCAAGCAGTCAGCTGGAGTGAAACCAGATTCGGATGTTCGAACGGACCCTGAACAAGAAGGTCTCGCCTCAAAGGTAGCTTCCAAGGTGGAGCCGATGACATATTCACCAGATCTGCATACCAAGTCCTGCGTGGCCACGCAGGAGCTATCAAGATCACCGACGCCCTCTCCTGATTGATCCTGGCTACCAGCCTGGGGATGAGAGGAAACGGCGGGAACACATAAGCTAGTTTGAAGGTCCAAGGTGCTACTAGTGCATCCACTAGAGCCGCCTTGGGATCCCTGGATCTGGACCCGTAGCAAGGAACTTTGAAGTTCTGACGAGAGGCCATCAGATCCATGTCTGGAATGCCCCACAGCTGAGTGACTTGGGCAAAGATTTCCGGATGGAGTTCCCACTCCCCCGGATGCAATGTCTGACGACTCAGAAAATCCGCTTCCCAATTTTCCACTCCTGGGATGTGGATAGCAGACAGGTGGCAGGAGTGAGACTCCGCCCATAGAATGATTTTGGTCACTTCTTCCATCGCCAGGGAACTCCTTGTTCCCCCCTGATGGTTGATGTACGCAACAGTTGTCATGTTGTCTGATTGAAACCGTATGAACTTGGCCCTCGCTAGCTGAGGCCAAGCCTTGAGAGCATTGAATATCGCTCTCAGTTCCAGAATATTTATCGGTAGAAGAGATTCTTCCCGAGACCAAAGACCCTGAGCTTTCAGGGATCCCCAGACCGCGCCCCAGCCCATCAGACTGGCGTCGGTCGTGACAATGACCCACTCTGGTCTGCGGAATGTCATCCCTCGTGACAGGTTGTCCAGGGACAGCCACCAACGGAGTGAGTCTCTGGTCCTCTGATTTACTTGTATCTTCGGAGACAAGTCTGTATAGTCCCCATTCCACTGACTGAGCATGCACAGTTGTAATGGTCTTAGATGAATGCGTGCAAAAGGAACTATGTCCATTGCCGCTACCATCAACCCGATCACTTCCATGCACTGAGCTATGGAAGGAAGAGGAACGGAATGAAGTATCCGACAAGAGTCTAGAAGTTTTGTTTTTCTGGCCTCTGTCAGAAAAATCCTCATTTCTAAGGAGTCTATTATTGTTCCCAAGAAGGGAACCCTTGTTGACGGAGATAGAGAACTCTTTTCCACGTTCACTTTCCATCCGTGAGATCTGAGAAAGGCCAGGACAATGTCCGTGTGAGCCTTTGCTTGAGGAAGGGACGACGCTTGAATCAGAATGTCGTCCAAGTAAGGTACTACAGCGATGCCCCTTGGTCTTAGCACAGCTAGAAGGGACCCTAGTACCTTTGTGAAAATCCTTGGAGCAGTGGCTAATCCGAAAGGAAGCGCCACGAACTGGTAATGTTTGTCCAGGAATGCGAACCTCAGGAACCGATGATGTTCCTTGTGGATAGGAATATGTAGATACGCATCCTTTAAATCCACCGTGGTCATGAATTGACCGTCCTGGATGGAAGGAAGAATAGTTCGAATGGTTTTCATCTTGAACGATGGAACCTTGAGAAACTTGTTTAAAATCTTGAGATCTAAGATTGGTCTGAACGTTCCCTCTTTTTTGGGAACTATAAACAGATTGGAGTAGAACCCCATTCCTTGTTCTCTTAATGGAACAGGATGAATCACTCCCATTTTTAACAGGTCTTCTACACAATGTAAGAATGCCTGTCTTTTTATGTGGTCTGAAGACAACTGAGACCTGTGGAACCTCCCCCTTGGGGGAAGTCCCTTGAATTCCAGAAGATAACCTTGGGAGACTATTTCTAGCGCCCAAGGATCCAGAACATCTCTTGCCCAAGCCTGAGCGAAGAGAGAGAGTCTGCCCCCCACCAGATCCGGTCCCGGATCGGGGGCCAACATTTCATGCTGTCTTGGTAGCAGTGGCAGGTTTCTTGGCCTGCTTTCCCTTGTTCCAGCCTTGCATTGGTCTCCAAGCTGGCTTGGCTTGAGAAGTATTACCCTCTTGCTTAGAGGACGTAGCACTTTGGGCTGGTCCGTTTCTACGAAAGGGACGAAAATTAGGTTTATTTTTTGCCTTGAAAGGCCGATCCTGAGGGAGGGCGTGGCCCTTACCCCCAGTGATATCAGAGATAATCTCTTTCAAGTCAGGGCCAAACAGCGTTTTCCCCTTGAAAGGAATGTTAAGTAGCTTGTTCTTGGAAGACGCATCAGCCGACCAAGATTTCAACCAAAGCGCTCTGCGCGCCACAATAGCAAACCCAGAATTCTTAGCCGCTAACCTAGCCAATTGCAAAGTGGCGTCTAGGGTGAAAGAATTAGCCAATTTGAGAGCATTGATTCTGTCCATAATCTCCTCATAAGGAGGAGAATCACTACCGACCGCCTTTATCAGCTCATCGAACCAGAAACATGCGGCTGTAGCGACAGGGACAATGCATGAAATTGGTTGTAGAAGGTAACCCTGCTGAACAAACATCTTTTTAAGCAAACCTTCTAATTTTTTATCCATAGGATCTTTGAAAGCACAACTATCCTCTATGGGTATAGTGGTGCGTTTATTTAAAGTGGAAACCGCTCCCTCGACCTTGGGGACTGTCTGCCATAAGTCCTTTCTAGGGTCGACCATAGGAAACAATTTTTTAAATATGGGGGGAGGGACGAAAGGAATACCGGGCCTTTCCCATTCTTTATTAACAATGTCCGCCACCCGCTTGGGTATAGGAAAAGCTTCTGGGAGCCCCGGCACCTCTAGGAACTTGTCCATTTTACATAGTTTCTCTGGGATGACCAACTTGTCACAATCATCCAGAGTGGATAATACCTCCTTAAGCAGAATGCGGAGATGTTCCAACTTAAATTTAAATGCAATCACATCAGGTTCAGCTTGTTGAGAAATGTTCCCTGAATCAGTAATTTCTCCCTCAGACAAAACCTCCCTGGCCCCATCAGACTGGGTTAGGGGCCCTTCAGAAATATTATTATCAGCGTCGTCATGCTCTTCAGTATCTAAAACAGAGCAGTCGCGCTTACGCTGATAAGTGTTCATTTTGGCTAAAATGTTTTTGACAGAATTATCCATTACAGCCGTTAATTGTTGCATAGTAAGGAGTATTGGCGCGCTAGATGTACTAGGGGCCTCCTGAGTGGGCAAGACTCGTGTAGACGAAGGAGGGAATGATGCAGTACCATGCTTACTCCCCTCACTTAAGGAATCATCTTGGGCATCATTGTCACATAAATCACATTTATTTAAATGAATAGGAATTCTGGCTTCCCCACATTCAGAACACAGTCTATCTGGTAGTTCAGACATGTTAAACAGGCATAAACTTGATAACAAAGTACAAAAAACGTTTTAAAATAAAACCGTTACTGTCACTTTAAATTTTAAACTGAACACACTTTATTACTGCAATTGCGAAAAAGTATGAAGGAATTGTTCAAAATTCACCAAATTTTCACCACAGTGTCTTAAAGCCTTAAAAGTATTGCACACCAAATTTGGAAGCTTTAACCCTTAAAATAACGGAACCGGAGCCGTTTTGAACTTTAACCCCTTTACAGTCCCTGGTATCTGCTTTGCTGAGACCCAACCAAGCCCCAAGGGGAATACGATACCAAATGACGCCTTCAGAAAGTCTTTTCTAAGTATCAGAGCTCCTCTCACATGCGACTGCATGCCATGCCTCTCAAAAACAAGTGCGCAACACCGGCGCGAAAATGAGGCTCTGCCTATGCTTTGGGAAAGCCCCTAAAGAATAAGGTGTCTAAAACAGTGCCTGCCGATATGATTATATCAAAATACCCAGATAAAATGATTCCTCAAGGCTAAATATGAGTTAATAATGAATCGATTTAGCCCAGAAAAAGTCTACAGTCTTAATAAGCCCTTTTTGAAGCCCTTATTTACGATCGTAATAAACATGGCTTACCGGATCCCATAGGGAAAATGACAGCTTCCAGCATTACATCGTCTTGTTAGAATGTGTCATACCTCAAGCAGCAAGAGACTGCTCACTGTTCCCCCAACTGAAGTTAATTGCTCTCAACAGTCCTGTGTGGAACAGCCATGGATTTTAGTGACGGTTGGTAAAATCATTTTCCTCATACAAACAAAAATCTTCATCTCTTTTCTGTTTCTGAGTAAATAGTACATACCAGCACTATTTCAAAATAACAAACTCTTGATTGAATAATAAAAACTACAGTTAAACACTAAAAAACTCTAAGCCATCTCTGTGGAGATGTTGCCTGTACAACGGCAAAGAGAATGACTGGGGTAGGCGGAGCCTAGGAGGGATCATGTGACCAGCTTTGCTGGGCTCTTTGCCATTTCCTGTTGGGGAAGAGAATATCCCACAAGTAAGGATGACGCCGTGGACCGGACACACCTATGTTGGAGAAATTGGGTTTTACGTCCATTTAAGAAGTAATATTTCACACCATATTTTGATAAAACATGGATATGTTACAGTTAAAGTGCAGAAATCAGTTAATGTGCACTTTACCTAGCTTATCTGCAGATTAACTAGGGTGATTAGTTAAAGTGCAGAACAATTGTTTCATTTCTCAAATTACCTAGATAATCTGAACATTACCTACTAGGCACTAGTTAAAGTGCAAAAAATGCACTTTAGCGGTAACATATATATATATCGTATTGTCCCGAGCATAGGCCGCACTTTTTTCCCTTAAAATAAGTCTTTAAACTAGGGGTGCGGCCTACAATCGGGCTTTTGCACAAAACACCATAAAAGTACTGCTATATGGTAAGTACCTTGAACGGTCCGTGTTGGGGTTGGGCGGAAGTGCTGTTTTGTTTCAGGGAGGAGTTAGGGCACACACTGGGCTTCCTGGAGACTCTTATGGCCGCCACCGACCCCACACTCAAAGCTGCACTCAGGAGCAGCAATTTAACCAGATCTGGGACACAGCCCGACAGGAGAGATCCTGAGCCACCACACCAGCACAATGCTTGGGAGTTAAATCCCCTGATTGCCAAGCAGAGAGTTAGTGACGTCACGCAGATCTGACAGCTTGGAGTCGTCAACCTAAGAGGTCCCAAGAGAAGCCGACGCTGGTGAGAGCCTGTCAGAGGGACAGCTATCAGCAAGAGGGACAACTGTCACCTATCCTGTACTGTGGGAGAGGTTGCCGATCGGAGAGTCAGTGGATGTCACGGCGGGTCCGACAGCTCTGAACTGTTAACCGCGGGGGTTACCTAGAGAAGCTGATGCTGGTGAGAGCCTGTCAGAGGGACAACGGTCACTTATCCTGTTTCCCATAATCGTATGTGATGATCCATTAAGGGGGAAGGTAAGTTACACAGTTGCTACCTTGAAAAAGCTGGGCTGTCTGGGCTGTAGACTCACTAAAGAGAATATCACCATATATAAGATATTGAAGATACATTTGTCAGAAGTCAGCTATGGACCTGTAACCTTTGAGCCCTTAGAGGAAAGCAGAAAAGAGGGTTATAGGGGCTAAGAGGGTGGGGAGGACTGAGGGGAGGCTTGTATAAGGTAAATAGGTAGTTAATTGGGTGAGTAGTGGGCACTGTGTGAGGAAAGGAGACTGATTGGGTTAAGAGGAGGCAGTAATGTGTATATTTAAGTTAAAAATGTAATTTCTTTTAAATGGCACATAACTTTAAGGGTGCGGCTTATAATCAGGAGCGGCCTATACTCGGAACAATACGGTATATATATATTATATATTATATATAATATATAAACTAAAGGGAGTCCCATGGTTTTTCCTATGATAATCAGTTCACATCACCTTTTTTTTTTTTAGAGAGCCTGGTGCACTTTCTTCTGAAAATGGAGGTAAAAACAAAATCTTAAAGGGCAGTGCGGCACACTTTATGCATCATTCATTGCCCAGACACACTTCAACTTCTTAACAAGTTTATAGTAGTTTTCCCAAGGGTATAACAACTGCTCTCATTCTGTTTTTGCATTTATTAGCATCTTGGCCTCTACACTTCTAAGCATTGTATATTTCCCATTCTGCATTGTTACAGAATCGACTTCCCTGCAACCCATTGTGGAATTATGCAATGAGCACAAATAAATGTAAGAACATCGTACTGAGAATGTGAAATATCTGCCATTCTAGCTGTAATGTATCTGTGATAATACAGTTGAAAAACAAATAATACACTTTCAAGCACTTTAGCTTTTTAGAAAAGTTTGTTTCTCTCATGTAAACTGTTTATTGAAAAAGAAGCCGAAGAATGTTCCGATTTCGGCCGAGGGCAGATACGCTCCAGAGTGCTCCGTTCTAATCAGAGCCTCGGGCGCCGCAACTGCCTCTGGGAACCTTACCATTGGTGTCAGCCCGCACGTCTTGAAATTCTCTGTCTGGGAAATTATCTATCGAATCTATAATAAATAGATAGAAATCGGAACATTCTTCGGCTTCTTTTTCAATAAACAGTTTACATGAGAGAAAAACTTTTCCAACTTTAACTACACAGAAGCAGTTAATGTGCACATTACCTAGGTAAAGTGCAGATTCTGCACTTTAACTGAGCAAATCAGTTAATCTGCAGATTAGCTAGGTAATGTGCACATTAACTGTTTCTGCACTTTAACTGTAACAGATATACATGTCTAAGAAAATGACCCTTTGACGCCACAGGGTGGCACCAAAGAACTAAAAATTCCTGAATATCAGGGTTTTTTTTTTTGTTTTTTTTTTTACAGATTATAAAAAGTACTGTAGTCTAGCCAGTCCACTATAAAAAACGGACAGGAGCAATTACAATCATGCATACAGCTGCTGTCAGATTACACAGAATAACTTAAAAGGACTGTGTAACACCTTAAAGTAAAGATCCCCTGAAAAAATTCCTACAACAAGGAACTAATGGACCGAAGTTGAATACTCTTAAACGGCACAAATAAAAAGGGTCCAACAGGGAAATATGCGCCAACTGTATACAGGGAGCAGAGGGAATGTGCTCAAGTGAAACCTCCGATAAGGAAGAGGTTAAAGCTGTAATACATCTAAAACTAATAACAGCTAAAGCACTATACCAAAGTGCGTCACACTGCCGCCATATAACAAAACCCCCATACAGTCATAGCATATATATGCATAGACTCTAGAGTTACTACGGAGCGACACACCCCGAGTATAACTTACGGCAAAGGGACCGTTCCATTAGAAACCCTGGCTAGAACCTGAAAAACTGTCAGAGTACAATACAAAAGTACTTGGTCCCATATACAATAAGCAACCCCTTACGCTAACTGTTGATCTTACTAACAAAAAAGCGGAGGGAGAGATAACAGCCTCTCTTGCAGACACTGATCCAAACCAAAATCTCTAGCCGAAGTCCGTTAGATATAGCTGCACATCTAGTAAATTTATTTAACCACTTATGTTACCACAATGCTAGCCAGGCAGCTAAATAATTTAGACACGACGAAATCAGATTACTGCTCTCCGCTAACGCAATAAGGAGCCCTCATGTCCTACCTTACCCGGACAGAAATTGAGAAGAGCGCCATTGTCCAAAATGCGCGAAAAAAGAATCTTAGATCATGCTATTTGCCCATGAGTGCAGACATAAAAAATCCTGATCGTATCAACTATTAATTATTATTATTATTGTGTGCAGCTAAGTACACATTGAGCCTTAGACGGATTTATAAATAAAATCCGTCATCAATAGGGAACCCCTGACTGTAAAGAGGCTTTTGTTTCCCTATATGGAGAATAAACCATATCCCAAGAGAGTTAATGTAAAGGAGTGTGAGGGTATAAATAAATATATATATATATATATATATATATATATGTATATATAAATAAATCTGTCCCCATACATTTTAAGCCTGGGTCTCTGTTACTTGACCCTTCAAAAAGTCTAAAGATACTGCACTGGATTAGCCTAGGGATCTGCTCCGCCGCAAATTTTCCCAAAGTCTGAGGAAATAACTTCAGTAAAATACAAACCTTTTCTGAGGGTAACAGGTCACACCAGGTCCCTGATTGTCTGTCCTCTTCCTTTCACTTTTAGTGTGCAAAGAAAAATATAATAAAGGACTTACCCTCCAGGTTCTTCTGCTGTGGAGCATGTACAGGAGTTGCAGGTCTGTCAGCCTCATTCGGGCCGCTGACAGGGACCGGAATGTAAAAGAAAAAACATAGTAACCAACCCTGTTTTTTTATAAAGGGGTAGCAATAATGTTAGAAAGTGGCAAGGTTGTCTTTGCTTTATTTCTAACTGCTAATAGCCACCATTACTCTTACTAAAGAGATTGACATGGACACAGCATAGCCCCAGTCCTTGCTTGCAGGGAAAAGTACCCATAAAAGGATTAAATATCTTCAGACACCATCCTTGCACATCCTCCATTGACAAAGGCAAAGAGAATGACTGGGGATTATGGGTAAGGGAAGTTACAAATAACAGATTGCTGGGGTGCTCTTTGCCTCATCCTGCTGACCAGGAGTTGAATATCTCACTAGTAATTGGAATGACGTTGTGGACTCTCCATGCCATAGGAAAGAAATACAATATGCTGTACTAACTCAGAAGTGATATTACATACGGAGCTTAGAAAACAAATACAATATTATCACTAAATACTTACCTGTAATTTTTTTCATCTTATTAAGATCAATCTGCAGCCACTGATGTTCATCTGAGATTGCTGCAGCCCAGGAAGGGCCTGTTTTTTTTAGTCTGGCTTTTTCTGGATTCCATATGTTATATTGTCCTGTGTTGTCTGTCCATTCCAGTATTGAAGATGCATTTATTTGAGAATCTGGAATTACCCCAGATTCCATTCCCAGAGTTCCATAGCATCCTATGCATATACAAATAAAATATATAAACCAAAATGTGCTGGGAAATTGGAAAACAAATGGTATTCTTAATTACTAAATTGAGAAGACTTCTACATCTAAACAGAAGTATGGAAATCCTTTTGGCTTATGTACAACAAAAATAGCATATTAATGCAATTGGGTTTTATTAGCTGAAAAATACATTATGCACTTTATAATGTTCACAGGCACTTTAACAATTATTTAGGTTACTAACAGCATGAAGTTTTGAACTTTCAAGGAAATTAAGGACAGTGTCATGGCTAAAAGAATACACTCTAGCCCTGTGTACGTTTGCCTTCATCTTTCCCTTGCCAATCATTGGAAACACATTTATTGGCATAAAAATGTATTCAAGCAGCATCCAGGCTCAGCACACTCCTCTATAAAAAAAAATAACATGCTGAGCAGTCAGAAAGAAAAAATATTACACATGGAGAGAGGGTTTATTTCAATTTGGCTTGAGTATTCATGGGGTTAAATTATGGCTGCAAACATGTTATGCAGTGATGACTGAACTGTTTGATTGCCTGTGTGCATCCCATGCAATCTAGGGAGAAAATCAATTCTTTAAGTTCCCGGTAATAAATATGAGTAAAGCTTTAACCGCTCAGCACACTAACAATCCTTTTTTAGGGGTACAGCCAGTGACCAGCAGTGGGCCACAGGCACAGTCAAATACTGCAGTATTACCTGAAAGAGAGGGGAGAGATATACCCAATAAAATGATAAATGTAAATAATGGTACTAATCATATTCTCTCCCTACAGACCAGGAACGGACGATTTAGCTGTGATGAAGAGCAACCTCGGCCTGAAAGCTCTAACCAATCTCTTCCTTTGCAGTATTCTCTTAACCTTATTTCCACAGATGCAGTACAAAGGAACCCTGTCGATCCTATTACAGAGGGATGGACTGGTAAGAATGAAGTTTCTTCTGCATCAGGTAACGTGGCAGATTCAGGTAACACGTGGCGAAGCCCACAGATGTGTGATAATGCCAATTTTATGTGTGAAATTATAGAAACTGCAGGGAGATATTGTGTATTAGCTGAGCTCCAGGATTTAGTCTCCAACCCTATCATGTGATTGATACTGGATCTCAGGCAACTATTTTATCCCACAAGTACTACACACAGCTAAATGAGCTAACACCCCACAAACCTAAAATAAAAGAATTTGATGGTTCACTAATAGGTGTTGGGGACAACTCTCTAAAAGTCTACGGTAACACATGGTTCAAATTTAAACTGGGGAACAGGGTAATAAGACACCCTGTCATTTTAGTGGATCTACCAACTAATCGTTTAATAATTGGTAGTGATCTCCTGAAGCGATTAAGCACCATAATTGATTGCATAAATAATGTTATTTGGTCACAAGTAAAAAGGTATATTAATTATGAGCGGTCTGGTATATCTCGCACCCGACATAACTGTCACATGGTGGAAGAGAAGCCAGATGTTGTGGAGATTAATTTCAGGAATGACTCTATACCTGAAATCACTATCCTACAAATAGATGATCAGACTCCTCTAAGTGGCTCTGACGGTAATACTTTTAAAATTTCGCCTGGAAAGGTAGCAAATATTTCCTTAGACAGAGCGATATATTAACCATATCTCTCCACAAGGGGGATCATAAAATCCCTAAAGGGGAGGCCATACTCAATACCTCGCAGGAATTGAGAGAGTTAAGGATGATCTATTTATCCCTATGCAAGTGCCTAACCTTAGGAAAACATAATTTATGTAAGAACTTACCTGATAAATTCATTTCTTTCATATTAGCAAGAGTCCATGAGCTAGTGACGTATGGGATATACATTCCTACCAGGAGGGGCAAAGTTTCCCAAACCTCAAAATGCCTATAAATACACCCCTCACCACACCCACAATTCAGTTTAACGAATAGCCAAGAAGTGGGGTGATAAAAAAGTGCGAAAGCATATAAAATAAGGAATTGGAATAATTGTGCTTATACAAAATCATAACCACCACAAAAAAAGGGCGGGTCTCATGGACTCTTGCTAATATGAAAGAAATTAATTTATCAGGTAAGTTCTTACATAAATTATGTTTTCTTTCATGTAATTAGCAAGAGTCCATGAGCTAGTGACGTATGGGATAATGACTACCCAAGATGTGGATCTTTCCACACAAGAGTCACTAGAGAGGGAGGGATAAAATAAAGACAGCCAATTCCTGCTGAAAATAATCCACACCCAAAATAAAGTTTAACGAAAAACATAAGCAGAAGATTCAAACTGAAACCGCTGCCTGAAGTACTTTTCTACCAAAAACTGCTTCAGAAGAAGAAAATACATCAAAATGGTAGAATTTAGTAAAAGTATGCAAAGAGGACCAAGTTGCTGCTTTGCAGATCTGGTCAACCGAAGCTTCATTCCTAAACGCCCAGGAAGTAGATACTGACCTAGTAGAATGAGCTGTAATTCTCTGAGGCGGAATTTTACCCGACTCAACATAGGCAAGATGAATTAAAGATTTCAACAAAAGATGCCAAAGAAATGGCAGAAGCTTTCTGGCCTCTTCTAGAACCGGAAAAGATAACAAATAGACTAGAAGTCTTACGGAAAGATTTCGTAGCTTCAACATAATATTTCAAAGCTCTAACAACATCCAAAGAATGCAACGATTTCTCCTTAGAATTCTTAGGATTAGGACATAATGAAGGAACCACAATTTCTCTACTAATGTTGTTGGAATTCACAACTTTAGGTAAAAATTCAAAAGAAGTTCGCAACACCGCCTTATCCTGATGAAAAATCAGAAAAGGAGACTCACAAGAAAGAGCAGATAATTCAGAAACTCTTCTGGCAGAAGAGATGGCCAAAAGGAACAAAACTTTCCAAGAAAGTAATTTAATGTCCAATGAATGCATAGGTTCAAACGGAGGAGCTTGAAGAGCTCCCAGAACCAAATTCAAACTCCAAGGAGGAGAAATTGACTTAATGACAGGTTTTATACGAACCAAAGCTTGTACAAAACAATGAATATCAGGAAGAATAGCAATCTTTCTGTGAAAAAGAACAGAAAGAGCAGAGATTTGTCCTTTCAAAGAACTTGCGGACAAACCCTTATCTAAACCATCCTGAAGAAACTGTAAAATTCTCGGTATTCTAAAAGAATGCCAAGAAAAATGATGAGAAAGACACCAAGAATATAAGTCTTCCAGACTCTATAATATATCTCTCGAGATACAGATTTACGAGCCTGTAACATAGTATTAATCACGGAGTCAGAGAAACCTCTTTGACCAAGAATCAAGCGTTCAATCTCCATACCTTTAAATTTAAGGATTTCAGATCCTGATGGAAAAAAGGACCTTGTGACAGAAGGTCTGGTCTTAACGGAAGAGTCCACGGTTGGCAAGAGGCCATCCGGACAAGATCCGCATACCAAAACCTGTGAGGCCATGCTGGAGCTACCAGCAGAACAAACGAGCATTCCTTCAGAATCTTGGAGATCACTCTTGGAAGAAGAACTAGAGGCGGAAAGATATAGGCAGGATGATACTTCCAAGGAAGTGATAATGCATCCACTGCCTCCGCCTGAGGATCCCGGGATCTGGACAGATACCTGGGAAGTTTCTTGTTTAGATGGGACGCCATCAGATCTATTTCTGGAAGTTCCCACATTTGAACAATCTGAAGAAATACCTCTGGGTGAAGAGACCATTCGCCCGGATGCAACGTTTGGCGACTGAGATAATCCGCTTCCCAATTGTCTACACCTGGGATATGAACCGCAGAGATTAGACAGGAGCTGGATTCCGCCCAAACCAAAATTCGAGATACTTCTTTCATAGCCAGAGGACTGTGAGTCCCTCCTTGATGATTGATGTATGCCACAGTTGTGACATTGTCTGTCTGAAAACAAATGAACGATTCTCTCTTCAGAAGAGGCCAAAACTGAAGAGCTCTGAAAATTGCACGGAGTTCCAAGATATTGATAGGTAATCTCACCTCCTGAGATTCCCAAACTCCCTGTGCCGTCAGAGATCCCCACACAGCTCCCCAACCCGTGAGACTTGCATCTGTTGAAATTACAGTCCAGGTCGGAAGCACAAAAGAAGCCCCCTGAATTAAACGATGGTGATCTGTCCACCATGTTAGAGAGTGCCGAACAATCGGTTTTAAAGATATTGTTTGAGATATCTTCGTGTAATCCTTGCACTATTGCTTCAGCATACAGAGCTGAAGAGGTCGCATGTGAAAACGAGCAAAGGGGATCGCGTCCGATGCAGCAGTCATAAGACCTAGAATTTCCATGCATAAGGCTACCGAAGGGAATGATTGTGACTGAAGGTTTCGACAAGCTGTAATCAATTTTAGACGTCTCTTGTCTGTTAAAGACAGAGTCATGGACACTGAATCCATCTGGAAACCCAGAAAGGTTACCCTTGTCTGAGGAATCAAAGAACTTTTTGGTAAATTGATCCTCCAACCATGATCTTGAAGAAACAACACAAGTCGATTCGTATGAGATTCTGCTAAATGTAAAGACTGAGCAAGTACCAAGATATCGTCCAAATAAGGAAATACCACAATACCCTGTTCTCTGATTACAGACAGAAGGGCACCGAGAACCTTTGTAAAAATTCTTGGAGCTGTAGCTAGGCCAAACGGCAGAGCCACAAACTGGTAATGCTTGTCCAGAAAAGAGAATCTCAGGAACTGAAAATGATCTGGATGAATCGGAATATGCAGATATGCATCCTGTAAATCTATTGTGGACATATAATTCCCTTGCTGAACAAAAGGCAAGATAGTCCTTACAGTTACCATTTTGAACGTTGGTATCCTTACATAACGATTCAATATTTTTAGATCCAGAACTGGTCTGAAGGAATTCTCCTTCTTTGGTACAATGAAGAGATTTGAATAAAACCCCATCCCCTGTTCCTGAACTGGAACTGGCATAATTACTCCAGTCAACTCTAGATCTGAAACACATTTCAGAAATGCTTGAGCTTTTACTGGATTTACTGGGACACGGGAAAGAAAAAATCTCTTTGCAGGAGGTCTTATCTTGAAACCAATTCTGTACCCATCTGAAACAATGTTCTGAATCCAAAGATTGTGAACAGAATTGATCCAAATTTCCTTGAAAAAACGTAACCTGCCCCCTACCAGCTGAGCTGGAATGAGGGCCGCACCTTCATGTGGACTTAGAAGCAGGCTTTGCCTTTCTAGCTGGCTTGGATTTATTCCAGACTGGAGATGGTTTCCAAACTGAAACTGCTCCTGAGGATGAAGGATCAGGCTTTTGTTCTTTGTTGAAACGAAAGGAACGAAAACGATTATTAGCTCTGCTTTTACCTTTAGATTTTTTATCCTGTGGTAAAAAAGTTCCTTTCCCACCAGTAACAGTTGAAATGATGGAATCCAACTGAGAACCAAATAATTTGTTACCCTGGAAAGAAATAGAAAGTAAAGTTGATTTAGAAGCCATATCAGCATTCCAAGTTTTAAGCCATAAAGCTCTTCTAGCTAAAATAGCTAGAGACATAAACCTGACATCAACTCTGATAATATCAAAAATGGCATCACAGATAAAATTATTAGCATGCTGAAGAAGAATAATAATGTCATGAGAATCACGATGTGTTACTTGTTGCGCTAAAGTTTCCAACCAAAAAGTTGAAGCTGCAGCAACATCAGCCAAAGATATAGCAGGTCTAAGAAGATTACCTGAACACAGATAAGCTTTTCTTAGAAAGGACTCAATTTTCCTATCTAGAGGATCCTTAAACGAAGTACCATCTGACGTAGGAATAGTAGTACGTTTAGCAAGGGTAGAAATAGCCCCATCAACTTTAGGGATTTTGTCCCAAAATTCTAATCTGTCAGACGGCACAGGATATAAATGCTTAAAACGTTTAGAAGGAGTAAATGAATTACCCAATTTATCCCATTCTTTGGAAATTACTGCAGAAATAGCATTAGGAACAGGAAAAACTTCTGGAATAACCACAGGAGCTTTAAATACCTTATCTAAACGTTTAGAATTAGTATCAAGAGGACCAGAATCCTCTATTTCTAAAGCAATTAGAACTTCTTTAAGTAAAGAACGAATAAATTCCATTTTAAATAAATATGAAGATTTATCAGCATCAACCTCAGAGACAGAATCCTCTGAACCAGAGGAGTCATCAGAATCAGAATGATGATGTTCATTTAAAAATTCATCTGTAGGGAGAGAAGTTTTAAAAGATTTTTTACGTTTACTAGAAGGAGAAATAACAGACATAGCCTTCTTTATGGATTCAGAAACAAAATCTCTTATATTATCAGGAACATTCTGCACCTTAGATGTTGAGGGAACTGCAACAGGCAATGGTACTTTACTAAAGGAAATATTATCTGCTTTAACAAGTTTGTCATGACAATCAATACAAACAACAGCTGGAGAAATAGCTACCAAAAGTTTACAGCAGATACACTTAGCTTTGGTAGATTCAGCACTTGACAGCGATTTTCCTGTAGTATCTTCTGGCTCAGATGCAACGTGAGACATCTTGCAATATGTAAGAGAAAAAACAACATATAAAGCAAAATTGATCAAATTCCTTAAATGACAGTTTCAGGAATGGGAAAAAATGCCAAAGAACAAGCTTCTAGCAACCAGAAGCAATAAAAAATGAGACTTAAATAATGTGGAGACAAAAGCGACGCCCATATTTTTTCGCGCCAAATAAGACGCCCACATTATTTGGCGCCTAAATGCTTTTTGGCGCCAAAAATGACGCCACATCCGGAACGCCGACATTTTTGGCGCGAAATAACGTCAAAAAAATGACGCAACTTCCGGCGACACGTATGACGCCGGAAACGGAAATAGAATTTTTGCGCCAAAAAAGTCCGCGCCAAGAATGACGCAATAAAATGAAGCATTTTCAGCCCCCCGCGAGCCTAACAGCCCACAGGGAAAAAGTCAAATTTTAAGGTAAGAAAAAATGGTCAAATCAAAATGCATTATCCCAAATATGAAACTGACTGTCTGAAAATAAGGAAAGTTGAACATTCTGAGTCAAGGCAAATAAATGTTTGAATACATATATTTAGAACTTTATAAACAAAGTGCCCAACCATAGCTTGGAGTGTCACAGAAAATAAGACTTACTTACCCCAGGACACTCATCTACATATAGCAGATAGCCAAACCAGTACTGAAACGAGAATCAGCAGAGGTAATGGTATATATAAGAGTATATCGTCGATCTGAAAAGGGAGGTAAGAGATGAATCTCTACGACCGATAACAGAGAACCTATGAAATAGACCCCGTAGAAGGAGATCACTGCATTCAAATAGGCAATACTCTCCTCACATCCCTCTGACATTCACTGCACGCTGAGAGGAAAACCGGGCTCCAACTTGCTGCGGAGCGCATATCAACGTAGAATCTAGCACAAACTTACTTCACCACCTCCATCGGAGGCAAAGTTTGTAAAACTGAATTGTGGGTGTGGTGAGGGGTGTATTTATAGGCATTTTGAGGTTTGGGAAACTTTGCCCCTCCTGGTAGGAATGTATATCCCATACGTCACTAGCTCATGGACTCTTGCTAATTACATGAAAGAAAACCAAATATGCTAAATTGAACTTAAAACAGGAAGCTAGCTATATAGGCGAAGGCTTATTAGCGCAGATCGCTGAACCTAAGGTGATTAAATATTTTTCTCCCCAAGACCACTGTGTCCACGGCCTGGATGACAGGTCTGAAAGCTATATTATCACAGCTAAGTGTTTATTATCTATCTCTATAGGTAATAAATCAGCAAAACACCTGTTTTTAGTTTTAAATACTCCCCATAATCAAATATAAATTGGCAATGATCTCTTACATAGATATGCCATACAAATAGATTTGATTAACTCTTGCCTCTGGAGCAGGTTAAAGAGGGACCCTGAAGTATTTCAGGATGAAAACACAGCCCTGAAATCAAACCAGCAATTGCCATATGCTGTGAATATGCAGGCGTCTAACGATGTTATAATCCCTGCTGGGGCTGACAGATTCCTCTTACCCGTACAGGCAAAAAGAGGTCAGAAATTAAACTTCTGAAACACTAATATGCATCTCCCATGGAATGTGAAATCTAGGTAGCACAATGACCCATACTCCGATGGTAAATATTGGAACTATTCCAATACATGTTATTGTGCATAACATGACCCCACAGGATATAACCTTATCCTAGGAAACTGCCATAGGATATGCGCTGGAATCAAGTTATTACACTTTTGGATTCCAGAATAATGTAATTGGGCTAATACCTGAAGGATACTAAACTGAAGAACAATTAATAGAACAATCCTTTGCATCTATCTATTTACAATTCAGTTTATTTATCCCTTAAGCTCAGAGGAAGGCATCTGTAAAATTGAAGAAGCCTCCCTGGTGTTTGATCAGCCGATCAAACAGCAAGAATACCCCGATACCCAGAGTCATGGGGCAATGTAAATTATAATCAAAGGGATCTCACTAGTAGGTTGGAAGAAGCCTATGAAATAGGACAGCCTGAAATCTTTCCAAGATTTCAGCAAATAGTCGAAGAGCAAATATCTTTAGATAATGGCTGTTCCAGTGATGATGAACGCCAACAGCTACGAGAACTCCTGATGGAGTAAAAGGATAATTTTGCTAGGGATTCTTATGACTGTGGGACTACAGACTTGCACATTGCAAGAATCCAAACAGAGCCCAATTCACCACCTGTCTTTGTTAAACAATACAGACTTCCTTTAGCATCATATGATTCTCTTGCAGAAACGTGGAAGAAAGAGGTATTATCAGACAGGTGCACAGCTCTTATAACAATCCTATTCTAGCTGTTCTTAAGCCCAATGTCGTTTGTGTGCTGATTTAAGACAGCTAAACAAACGAGTGTACATGTCTGGCTGGCCTGTGCCATATATTGACCAGTGCCTAGCACAGATGCAGGGATCTAAAATATTCACTGCCATTGATTGTGCACAGGGATATTGGACCATAAAGGTACATGAAGAGGACCAGTATAAGCTTGCATTCTCGTTCCAAAAGGTCCAGTACGCATTGCAGAGACTCCCATTTGGATACATAAATTTGCAGTATTCATGCATAAGGCTATGCCTGATGCACTGGGAAGGGGGACCTTATCTTATGTTGATGTTTTAATCAAAAGCACAGACTTTGAAAAACATATCACAGAACTTAAAAACGTCCTCAGCCAAATTAAAAGGGCAGGTGTCAAATTATCCCTACAAAAAGCTCAATGGTGCCGCTCTCATGTAAACTTCTTAGGTCATGAAGTTACTTCTGAAGGATTAAATCCTCAGAAGAAAAAAGGTGGATGCTATAATAAATTCTAAAAACCCCAACTAACTTAAAGGAACTAAATATTCTCGCAAATTTATTGATAATTATGCAGAATTAGCTAAACCACAGCTACTTCTTCTAAAGAAGGATGTGAAATGGCACTGGAGTGAGACTCAAGAGACAGTCATCAAGGAGCTAAAGAGAAAACTCACTCAAGCACCTTGCTTAGCGTACCCTGAAGGGGGTAAACCTTTCTACTTAGAGACAGGTTACACAGATATAAGCATGAGTGCTATTTTTTACCAAAAGCATGTTAATTTAAGCAAAGTCATTGCTTATGCGAGCAAAATTCTATCCCCAGTAGAAATAAAATTTAGCGATTGCGAAAAAGCCCTCTTATCTACTGTATGGGCTCTGCAAAATTTCCTCACCTCTATACAGGGCGAGAAAATTATTGTAGAAATGGCCCACCAGCCTTTGTTATATTTATAAAGTGAGAGAATAAGAAATGGAAATTTGTCTAATAGTCGCATAACAGCTTGGACTCTTTCCTTACAAGGCTGGCCTTTAGAAATTCATTACAAGCTAAAAAAAAAGAATCCAGTCGCACAGGGGCTTGCTGAGCTCCACGACTGTACTGCTAAGGATCATGGGGAAGAGTTATTAGAAGATGATTTCCTGGAGGAACAATTGCTTTCCCCCATATAAAATATACGAGGACCATTGTCAAACATTATCTTGGGTATATGTTGATGGTTTTTATTACCATGCCACTATTGATAATGAGCGCAGATTAGTCGCTGGCATTGGTATAACTTGGTCAAATGGATACCCAAATATATCTATAGGTTTCAACATTGGACCAAGATCCAGCCAAGTTGCAGAACTAACTGCCGTTCTAAAAAACATTGAGATGGCTATTGAACATAGTATTCATGAATTTGTGATCACTACTGACTCAAATTACGTTTTGTTGAATACCTGCCAACTCGGAAAAGAAATGGCATGCAGAAAACTAACAACAAACTAGTCAAACATGGCAAGTTGTTCTGTGAGATTGATAATCTGGTGGTATCCAATGATTTAACCATACACTGGAAAAATACCAAAGGTCATTCCAGGGTTCTAGGTCCTGATAAGGAAGGCAATGACCTTGTGGATTCATTAGCCAAACAAGGAGCTATAACTGGAGAACTCCTTAATATCGACTACTTAATGGGTACAATTCAGGTAGAAGTCATTACCAGAAACCAAGCTAAACAACAGAGTGAGCCTAACGTGGTATAATGGAGTCAGGATTCTCCTAGTGAGGACCTGATCACTAGTCAAAAAGAAGACCCCATTGTAGGCATCTTCTATAAACACTATAGATCCTGAAAGCAACCCCATCTCAAAAGATGATTGTATTGGCAAGCAAGATCTTAGAATCTTAATGAAATACAAATCACAATTCAAGTTACAGGATGGTTTGCTAATTAGAACCTCCAAAACTGGCATTCAGCAGTGGGTAGTACCCAACAAGTACAGAGGTCTCATGCTTCAACATGCCCATGATGCTCCCACATCTGGCCATCGTAGTGCCAAATTAACGTATGTAATATTGCGTGACTACGCCTTTTCGCCACACATGTTGAAGGATGTTCAAATCTACTGTCAAGGTTGTTTTATCTGTCCACAATTCCAACCCACTGCACCAACGCATAGAGCGCCATTGCAGAAAAGGGGGATGGTAATGCCATGGTCAGATATAAAAATTGATTTTATTGGTCCAGTAACTAGGTCACCAAGAGGCAACAAATACATGTTAACAGCGACATGCCTATTCACTAATTGGGTAGAGTGCATGATTGCACCTAACAATAGTGCTGAAACATGCGCAGCATTGCTCATCAACCACATGTTTTCCAGATTTGGTTTGCCCCAAAGAATTGAATCCGATCGGGGAACCCACTTAACTAGCGAAGTGATGACCAAAATGTGGAAAATACTAAGGGTCAAAAAGAAGCTCCATATTGCATATAGAGCTGCCTCAAGTGGTGGTGTAGAGCGGTACAACCAATCCATTGTGAAAATCCTCAAAAAGTTTGTGAATGAAAGGGGTAAAGACTGGGATGTAAAATTACCTCTAGTCCTAATGGCATTAAGAGCAACTCCAAGTAGTGCTACCAAGATGTCACCTTTTGAGTTGATGACTGGTAGAAGAATGGTTCTACCTCAGCATCTACTGTATAGTACATCAGACCAGAACTTGTTAAACGCTACCAATATGCATCAATATGTGGAGAACCTAAGAAAGCATCTGCAATATGCCTTTGCATTTGCTCAAAGGAACTTAGAGAAAGCTGCAACTGCCACTAAAACCTATTATGATCTCAAAACGTCCAAAAAGGAATATGAAATAAATAATAAAGTTTATTTTTTATAACTTTGGAAGAGATCAGGTTAAGGAGAAGAAATTTCTTCCTTCCATCATGGAAGGGTCCTTTTGTCGTTACTGACAAAATATCTCCAGTTGCCTATAAAATTAGGATACCTAAAAATGATACTTTTATGGATAAATGGGTCCATATTAATTGCGAACGTGCCATCCTAGATCACAACTACAAGTAATAGAGGGAGAATGAAGTGTCATATCCCCAATATATATATATATATATTGAAATATTTTAGTTTAAAGATGCCTAGCTAATGAGCATAAGGGCTCAAAAATAACAGACTCTTCATAAAAGGCTGTCTATAATGCATACTGTCAATACACTCACCAAGTAATACTGACTTTAAGCCATTTCAAATACATGTGTCCTACATCAATTTGAAATTGGAAGGGGGATTTATGTCATCATATCCGAGTGTTATTAAAAAATATATATACTGTATATATTTATATTTAATGTATGTATATTTGTCTTGGGCAGGAAATGATCCATTTATTTGTGAGACTAACTACAGCAGACCACCCTCTCTACCTTATACCTTTAAAGGATTCAAAAGAGAGCATTGGTCTCAGTTCAGCACAAACCCCTGGGGTGATGGAGCCAAATATTCTGTGTTTTGGTGGAAAATATGCTCAGAAGCCCTTTGAAAATTCTCAATATACATTCTGGTCTGGGAGAAACATATGCCAACCTTTACTAACAGACGTGATAATTTAACACCATGGATCACTGGATTTTCTTTTGAAGCTTAAATATATTCAGAAAAAGAACCAGTTTTTAAGAAAAAGGATGTAGCTAATCTCATATAGGTGTGAATGACCCCATGCCGAGCTCCCAGACAAGCTGACATTTTAAGTCTCTGTATGACATGGGAAACTAGATTTCAGATAAAAGAATTGTGCCAAATTTTCATGTAAGTTTAAGATACTCAAATGAACATGTATATTCAGACACACATTAAATATGAACCTAAAAATCTGGGAGATTATCTATGCCTAGGAAGGGCAATATGGGAAGTTGAAAGCCTGAGAGTTAAGATTTTAACATCTCAACCTATTTTTTTTATTATTATTAATCATAGAAGTCTTAAGGATTTGAAGTTTGGGGAAAAAAAAATAAAATTATATATATATATATATATATATATATATATATATATATATATATATATATATATATATATATAGTTTTCAAACATTAAATATATACCTCAGACTGTATAAATATCTATACATGGTTCTAAGAAACGCCTTTCAGATTTGTAATAAATTAAATGAATAACTGCAAATAGATGTAAAAATGTTTGACATTTTTAACAACATTATTTCTTTCATGTCAGACCTACATCTGGTTTTTCATGCACTTAAAAATTAGGAATGTGAAATATGCTGTGTTTGTTGGAATATAATGCCAGGATGTTAAATACTATGATTCTGGGGAGAGCAAATAATTGACAGTGCAATTGCTTATTAATATGATTTTTAAACGCATTTTTAATATATTATAAGTGGAATATTTTCACGTTCAGTCTTAAAATGATCAGAAAAAAATGGTACTGTGTGATCCATGTCATTTGAACATGTGACTTATTAATACTAGGGTTTATAGTATGTTGAATATAATCACTTTAAAATGATATATTAAGATGTTGCAATAATTGACCAAGACCAATGCATTTCTGGTCGTTTGCTGCCCCCTAGGGGATTAAAACTGGTATGACAGCCAAATAAATTAACTATTGGAACACATGCAGAGCCAGATGAGCCAATCAGGGAGGTGTCTCCCAAATAACCAATCAATGCTAAGCATCCGAAGGGCCAATCCAAAAAGACAAGCACCGTGGGGAATGTCCAAATAATCACCTATGATTAGAATAAAAAGGGGTGGGATTATATCGCATGATATAACCCAAGGCAAGAGGGAAAAAAAAGGACTCTGTGCTGAATTTTGACTGACAAACTGTTGGGATCCAGTCTATTATAAAGCAATCTGAGCCTAATTTTTATCCATCTTGCAAAAAATTACCTTTTAATTTATGAGGTGAAATTGGATTTATCAGAGGAACCCTGAAATAATGTATTTGCTTATTTGGGTGAAGTATAAGAAACTGTTAAATATATAACTTGATTTTTTTAAAGCAAATACATTCATTGTTGCTGCAGTCTAATTGAAGCCGATAAATTTAAAAGGGCACAATTAGTATTTTAAGTCCTGTGTAGTCTTAACTAGTCATTATTGCTAAATAATTTATTTACTAAACAGGGTTTTATACTCAAGATTTATAAGTCAGTTATTATAGTGAACTCTTTCAGAACTGGTTAGTGTGATTATATCCCTGGTAGTTATTAATTAAGCATAGTAAGTTGGTAATCCATATTAAGCATTGAACTAGAGTTATTGGTTAATAACAGAAGATTCTAGTATTTTATTGTGGTATTTTAATGCAATTATTGTGAATAAGGTAAATTGTAAAGATATATTTTTATGATCTTTGTAAGGATATTATAACAGCATAAGTGTATCATCTGATTCATAATCTGTTTTTCTATAAATATAATTCAATATGTTTATAACTTTAATATAAAGAATTTAGGAATTTATATTAATTGTAATTGTTTCGTATATGCATTTTATTGGGGGTTTGTTTTAAAGAATAATTATTAAATATATTGTATTATAACCCAGCCATATACTGACACTATGTTTTGTGTATTGCTGGCAATCAAGGTGGTTAATTCACTGTTTTGTGCAAACAAGTGGTTAAAAGAAGGTTGTACTTACAATATTTTCTGTTCTATTACTTCAAACTATATTATATGCTATTTTTTGAAACATGGATGACTGTGCTGAAAAAAACACAACTATCAGCTAGTGAGCAGTATATACCAAGGTATCTGCTGTACACAAACATACACAAAAAGTTAATCAGTCAGTGAGCAATTTGTCCTTCCTGTGTTGCTTGTACTGGGAAAGTTAGATGATGGCTGACATGTTGATAACTTAAGTTGCATTCTGCCTCTACTAAGCATGAGCAAAACTGACTTCCTAGTTATCTAGTATTCACTGAACAGTAAAATGGCTTATGTTACTCTAGAAGATTTATGATATCAAGCTATATATGCCTTCCTGTAGAGACCCCAGCCATCTTATGGTGCTGTGACAGGAAGTAATGTACACTGCACAAACTAAGTAAAAAAAATAAATGAAAAAGGTAAAATCCTGAATAATACATATAGCAAAGATTTCTTTAAATATAAACCTACTGGTTAGTGGGGTTTTTTAAGACAATAAAACAGACTGTTTTATATACTTTTAAGGATTCTCTTGCAAAAGTGGGGTTTTACCTTTTTTTTTTAATGTTCTAAATTACTATTTTTATTTGGAATTTGGGAAAAAACTGAATTTATGCTTACCTGATAAATTTCTTTCTCCAACGGTGTGTCCGGTCCACGGCGTCATCCTTACTTGTGGGAATATTCTCTTCCCCAACAGGAAATGGCAAAGAGCACAGCAAAAGCTGCCCATATAGCCCCTCCTCAGGCTCCGCCCCCCAGTCATTCGACCGACGGTTAGGAGAAAAAAAGGAGAAACTATAGGGTGCCGTGGTGACTGTAGTGTATAGAGAAAGAAATTTTTCAAACCTGATTAAAAAACCAGGGCGGGCCGTGGACCGGACACACCGTTGGAGAAAGAAATTTATCAGGTAAGCATAAATTCTGTTTTCTCCAACATTGGTGTGTCCGGTCCACGGCGTCATACCAAAGCTTTAGGACACGGATGAAGGGAGGGAGCAAATCAGGTTACCTAAACAGAAGGCACCACGGCTTGCAAAGCAATCGATTTAGCCCACAAGAGTGTCAACCAGTATATAGCCCATTAATAAGCCTTCATTCTGTTATGAGTCTAAGAAAATGGCTTACCGATCCCAAAGAGGGAAAATGAGTCTTCTAGCATTACACAGTCTTGTTAGAAAATGGACTAGTCATACCTTGAGCAGAAAAGTCTGCAAACTGTTCCCCCCAACTGAAGTTCTCTGGGCTCAACAGTCCTGCGTGGGAACAGCAATTGATTTTAGTTACTGCTGCTAAAATCATACTCCTCTTTTAAACAGAACTCTTCATCCTTTTCTGTTTTGGAGTAAATAGTACAAACCGGCACTATTTTAAAATAAACTCTTGATAGAAGAATAAAAAACTACAACTAAACACCACATACTCTTCACCATCTCTGTGGAGATGCTACTTGTTCAGAGCGGCAAAGAGAATGACTGGGGGGCGGAGCCTGAGGAGGGGCTATATGGGCAGCTTTTGCTGTGCTCTTTGCCATTTCCTGTTGGGGAAGAGAATATTCCCACAAGTAAGGATGACGCCGTGGACCGGACACACCAATGTTGGAGAAATGTTGTCAGTAGTTGATAGAATACAAAAAGGTTAATTTTACTCAAACACATACCTATTTATAATTTTAATATTAATATTAAGGTTGCTTGGAAGAGTATCCAGTTACTTAATGACAAATCTATTGAAGCGTGGTACGTTTTTAGCCGTAACTACTGCTACCCCTTAAAGGGACAATGTTTTCAGCCGTAACTACCGCTACCCCTTAAAGGGACATAATACTTGTATGCTAAATCACTTGAAACTGATGCAGTATAACTGTAAACAGCTGACAGGAAAATATCACCTGAGCATCTCTATGTAAAAAAATAAGAAATTTTACCTCACAATTTCCTCAGCTTAGCAGAGTAAGTTCTGTGTAAAAAGTTATACTCAGCTGCTGCCCAGCTGCAGGTAAAAAAATATTTAAAAAAAAATTAAGAAATTAACAGCAGCCAATCAGCAGCAACAGTGCTGAGGACATGAACTCTTTTACTGTGATCTCATGAGATTTTACTTAACTCTCATGAGATTTCATAGTAAACTTCCTTAAACTGAATAGGGAAATAAGATGAGTGTGCACGTAAGCTCACTCCCTTAGCTGTCCCAGGACAGACATAACGATTTGCTGCTTAGAAATCCTTTACAATGGGATGTGGCTACTGCGGAATTTTTTAGGTAAAATCTCTTTCATTTTTTACATAGAGTTGTTCAGGTGATATTTTCTAGTCAGCTGTTTACAGCAATGCTGCATCACATTCAAGTGTTTCAACATTTGGGTATCATGGCCCTTTAAGAAGACAGCATCACACTAGGTTGATTATACTTTTGTTTTGTTTTTTAGGATATTTGTTTTTTTAATCCTTTGGAATGATTATTGCAGAAAAGGTAAGTCAGGGCTTAACAAATGTATTCTAGGAGCCAACCAAAATACTTAGATTTTTTTTGTTCTTTAATGTGTGTGTGGTTATATGTGTGTGTGTGGTTATATGTGTGTGTGTGTGTGTGTGGTTATATGTGTGTGTGTGTGTGGTTATATGTGTGTGTGTGTGTGGTTATATGTGTGTGTGTGTGGTTATATGTGTGTGGTTATATGTGTGTGTGTGGTTATATGTGTGTGTGTGGTTATATGTGTGTGTGTGGTTATATGTGTGTGTTATATGTGTGTGTTATATGTGTGTGTTATATGTGTGTGGTTATATGTGTGTGGTTATATGTGTGTGGTTATATGTGTGTGGTTATATGTGTGTGGTTATATGTGTGTGGTTATATGTGTGTGGTTATATGTGTGTGGTTATATGTGCGTGGTTATATGTGCGTATATATATATATATATATATATATAATATATGTTATATATGTTGTGTCTGTGTGTATATATATATATATATATATATATATATATATATATATATATATATATATATATATATATATATATATATATATATAATGTTGTGTCTGTAGATCTCTGATGAAGCGCATGTGAGCATGCGGGAAACGCGTCAGATCTAATCCTTGCACACTGTGATTGTGTCTTTCACTTACCTGCTCTAATAAACCAACATTGACAACAGTCTTGGAGTTCCTCGTTTTTATATATATATATATATATATATATATATATATATATATATATATATATATATATATATATATATATATATATATATATATATATATACACACACATACACGTATATACACACACATATATACATACATACACACACCACAACAATTAAAATTATGGGGGGGTGAAAAGTGAGTTTTAAATCCTCCACTAAATACAAAATGTAGAGAAAATAACTCATTGTGTAAACTATTTACAAATCTAGACAAGTCAGAAGACTTGCTTTTCCCACAGAAACTCTCCGATTACACTGTTTCCAATGCAGCAAAGGATTCTGGGTAAGATATGCAAATGAGGTTCACAATGACTCACCTTTTTACTTTTAGCCTGCTTTTTAAGACAGGCTTCCCTTTACGCCATAGCATCGCCGCATTATACAGCTTTTACGCTTAGCTAGGGTTAGTACAGTGATTCAGACCAATCCCAGGACAGCTGTTTCGTGGTTTTTGCCACTCATCAGCTGGGAGTAGGTTGAATCACTGCTTGATAGATATATATATATATATAACATAATTTATGTAAGAACTTACCTGATAAATTCATTTCTTTCATATTGGCAAGAGTCCATGAGCTAGTGACATATGGGATATACAATCCTACCAGGAGGGGCAAAGTTTCCCAAACCTCAAAATGCCTATAAATACACCCCTCACCACACCCACAATTCAGTTTAACGAATAGCCAAGCAGTGGGGTGATAAAGAAAGGAGTAGAAAGCATCAACAAAGGAAATTTGGAAATAATTGTGCTTTATACAAAAAATCATAACCACCATAAAAAGGGTGGGCCTCATGGACTCTTGCTAATATGAAAGAAATGAATTTATCAGGTAAGTTCTTACATAAATTATGTTTTCTTTCATGTAATTGGCAAGAGCCCATGAGCTAGTGACATATGGGATATCAATACCCAAGATGTGGAGTCTTCCACTCAAGAGTCACTAGAGAGGGAGGGAATAAAACAAAAAACAGCCATATTCCGCTGAGAAAATAATCCACAACCCAAAAATAAGTTATTTTCACTTTTGAAAGAAAAAAAAACTTAAATCAAAAAGCAGAAGAATCAAACTGAAACAGCTGCCTGAAGAACTTTTCTACCAAAAACTGCTTTCGAAGAAGCAAATACATCAAAATGGTAAAATTTAGTAAATGTATGCAAAGAAGACCAAGTGGCTGCTTTGCAAATCTGATCAACTGATGCTTCATTCTTAAAAGCCCATGAAGTAGAGACTAATCTAGTAGAATGAGCTGTAATTCTCTGAGGCGGGGTTTGACCCGACTCCAAATAAGCTTGATGAATCAAAAGTTTCAACCAAGAAGCCAAGGAAATAGCAGAAGCCTTCTGACATTTCCTAGGACCAGAAAATAAAACAAATAGACTGGAAGTCTTCCTGAAATCTTTAGTAGCTTCCACATAATATTTCAAAGCTCTTACCACGTCCAAAGAATGTAAGGATTTCTCCAAAGAATTCTTAGGATTAGGACATAAAGAAGGGACAACAATTTCTCTACTTATGTTGTTAGAATTCACAACCTTAGGTAAAAATTGAAAAGAAGTCAGCAAAACTGCCTTATCCTGATGAAAAATCAGAAAAGGAGACTCACAAGAAAGAGCAGATAGCTCAGAAACTCTTCTAGCAGAAGAGATAGCCAAAAGGAACAACACTTTCCAAGAAAGTAGTTTAATGTCCAAAGAATGCATAGGTTCAAATGGAGGAGCCTGTAAAGCCCTCAGAACCAAATTAAGACTCCAAGGAGGAGAAATTGACTTAATGACAGGCTTAATACGAACTAAAGCCTGTACAAAACAGTGTATATCAGGAAGTATAGCAATTTTTCTGTGAAATAAAACAGAAAGAGCGGAGATCTGTCCTTTCAAGGAACTTGCAGACAAACCCTTATCCAAACCATCCTGAAGAAACTGCAAAATTCTAGGAATTCTAAAAGAATGCCAGGAGAAATTATGAGAAGAACACCATGAAATGTAAGTCTTCCAAACTCTATAATAAATCTTTCTAGAGACAGATTTATGAGCTTGTAACACAGTATTAATCACTGAATCAGAGAAACCTCTGACTTAGAACTAAGCGTTCAATTTCCATACCTTCAAATTTAATGATATGAAATCCTGATGGAAAAACGGACCTTGAGATAGTAGGTCCGGCCGTAACAGAAGTGGCCAAGGCGGGCAACTGGACATGCGAACCAGATCCGCATACCAAAACCTGTGTGGCCATGCTGGAGCCACCAGCAACACAAAAGACTGTTCCATGATGATTTTGGAAATCACTCTTGGAAGGAGAACTAGAGGCGGGAAGATGTAAGCAGGTTGATAACACCAAGGAAGTGTCAGCGCATCCACTGCTTCCGCCTGAACATCCCTGGACCTGGACAGGTATCTGGGAAGTTTCTTGTTTAGATGAGAGGCCATGAGATCTATCTCTGGAAGCCCCCACATCTGAACAATCTGAGAAAACACATCTGGATGGAGAGACCACTCCCCTGGATGTAAAGTCTGGTGGCTGAGATAATCCGCCTCCCAATTGTCTACACCTGGGATATGCACCGCAGAGATTAGACAGGAGCTGGATTCCGCCCAAGCAAGTATCCGAGATGCTTCTTTCATAGCTTGGGGACTGTGAGTCCCACGCTGATGATTGACATAAGCCACAGTTGTGATATTGTCTGTCTGAAAACAAATGAACGGTTCTCTCTTTAGTAGAGGCCAAAACTGAAGAGCCCTAAAAATTGCACGGAGTTCTAAAATATTTATTGGTAATCTCGCCTCTTGAGATTTCCAAACCCCTTGTGCTGTCAGAGACCCCCAAACAGCTCCCCAACCTGAAAGACTCGCATCTGTTGTGATCACAGTCCAGGTTGGGCGAACAAAAGAAGCCCCTTGAACCAAACGATGGTGATCTATCCACCATGTCAGAGAGTGTCGTACATTGGGATTCAAGGATATTAATTGTGATATCTTTGTATAATCCCTGCACCATTGATTCAGCATACAAAGCTGTAGAGGTCTCATGTGAAAACGAGCAAAGGGGATTGCGTCCGATGCTGCAGTCATGAGACCTAAAACTTCCATGCACATAGCCACTGAAGGGAATAACGGAGACTGAAGGAGCCGACATGCTGCGACCAATCTTAAACGTCTCTTGTCTGTTAGAGACAGAGTCATGGACACTGAATCTATCTGGAAGCCTAAAAAGGTGACCCTTGTCTGAGGAATCAAGAAACTTTTTGGTAAATTGATCCTCCAACCATGTTTCCGAAGAAACAACACTAGTTGATTCGTGTGAGATTCTGCAGTATGTAAAGACTGAGCTAGTATCAAGATATCGTCCAAATAAGGAAACACCGCAATATCCTGTTCTCTGATTACAGATAATAGGGCACCCAGAACCTTTGAAAAGATTCTTGGAGCTGTTGCTAGGCCAAATGGAAGAGCAACAAATTGGTAATGCTTTTCTAGAAAAGAGAATCTCAGAAACTGATAGTGTTCTGGATGAATCGGAATATGAAGGTATGCATCCTGCAAGTCTATTGTGGACATATAATGTCCCTGCTGAACAAAAGGCAGAATAGTCCTTATAGTCACCATCTTGAAAGTTGGTACTCTTACATAACGATTCAAAATTTTCAGATCCAGAACTGGTCTGAACAAATTTTCTTTCTTTGGTACAATGAATAGGTTTGAATAAAACCCCAAACCTTGTTCCTGAGGAGGAACTGGCATGATTACCCCTGAAGACTCCAGGTCTGAAACACACTTCAGAAAAGCCTGAGCTTTTACTGGATTTACAGGAATGTGTGAGAGAAAAAATCTTATTTATTTTGAATCCTATTCGATACCCTTGAGAGACAATGCTCTGAATCCAATGATTTTGGACAGATTTTATCCAAAAATCCTTGAAAAACCTTAATCTGCCCCCTACCAGCTGAGCTGGAATGAGGGCCGCACCTTCATGCGGACTTAGGGGCAGACTTTGATTAACTAAATGGCTTGGATTTAATCCAATTTGAGGAAGGCTTCCAACTGGAAGCAGATTCCTTGGGAGGAGGATTGAGTTTTTGTTCCTTATTCTGACGAAAGGAACGAAAACGGTTAGAAGCCTTAGATTTACCCTTAGGTTTTTTATCCTGAGGCAAAAAAACTCCTTTTCCTCCAGTGATAGTTGAAATAATAGAATCCAACTGAGAACCAAATAAATTATTACCTTGGAAAGAAAGAGATAGTAATCTAGATTTAGATGTCATATCAGCATTCCAAGATTTAAGCCACAAAGCTCTTCTAGCTAATACAGCTAAAGACATGGATCTAACATCAATTTTGATAATATCAAAAATGGCATCACTAATAAAATGATTAGCATGTTGTAGTAGGCGAACAATGCTAGATATGTCAGAATCCAATTCATGTTGCGCTAAATTTTCCAACCAGAAAGTTGAAGCAGCCGCAACATCACCCAAAGAAATAGCAGGTCTGAGAAGATGACCTGAATATAAATAGGCCTTCCTTAGATAAGATTCAAGCTTCCTATCTAAAGGATCCTTAAAGGAAGTGCTATCTTCCATAGGAATAGTGGTACGTTTAGCAAGAGTAGAAATAGCCCCATCAACTTTGGGGATTTTTTCCCAAAACTCTATAGATTTTGCTGGCAAAGGATACAATCTCTTAAACCTTGAAGAAGGAATAAAGGAAGTACCTGGCTTACTCCATTCCCTAGAAATCATATCAAAAATAGCCTCAGGAATAGGAAAAACACCTAGAGAAACCACAGGAGGTTTAAAAACAGCATTTAAACGTTTATTAGACTGAACGTCAATAGGACTGGTTACCTCAATATCCAAAGTAATTAACACTCCTTTTAATAAAGAACGCATATACTCTATTTTAAATAAATAAGTAGATTTGTCAGTGTCAATATCTGAGGAAGGATCTTCTGTTTCAGATAGATCCTCATCAGAAGAGGATGAATTATTATGTTGTTGGTCATTTGAAATTTCATCAGCTAAATGAGAAGTTTTAAAAGACCTTTTACGTTTATTAGAAGGTGGAAATGCAGACAAAGCCTTCATAATAGATTCAGAAACCAATTCTTTAAAATTTACAGGTATATCATGCACATTAGAAGTTGAAGGAACTGCAACTGGCAATGCACTATTACTGATAGAGACACTATCTGCATGTAAAAGTTTATCATGACAACTATTACAAACGACATTCGGTGGAATAATTTCTACAAGTTTACAACAAATGCACTTAACTTTGGTAGAACCGATGTCAGGCAGCAATGTTCCAGCAGAAACTTCAGAGACAGGATCAGATTGGGACATCTTGCTCAATGTAAGAGAAAAAACAACATATAAAGCAAAATGATCTATTTCCTTAAATGACAGTTTCAGGAATGGAAAAAAAATGCAAAAGCATAGGCCTCTTGATAGAAAAGAAAACAGGAGGCAAACAACAACGAGGTATAGAAATAATGAAGAAAAAAATGGCGCCAAGTATGACGCACAACGTAACGAACTTTTTTGGCGCCAAAAATGACCGGAAA
>NC_069501.1:190473661-190518661 GCF_027579735.1 Bombina bombina | reverse complement strand
CAGTATTCCTCTAAGCACACTGAGCAAGGAGTCCACGTCTGGTTTCCCCTTTTTCCCATAGGGAGACTAAATACAGAGAGAAATGCACTCACAGGAACGAACAACCAGCTCAATACTATTGTTGGCCTGTTCTATGGCGATTTACCACCTGGGTGCAACTTCTTTTAGCCCAGCAATGCTTTTCACAGAGTAGAACTTTCCTGTAGTATATCAGTCTGATCCCGCCTATTACGGTCAGTCCAGCACCGAAATACCAGGCAATTCCTCTCTGAACAAGGAACAAAGCAACCCCAGACGATCGTTTCGGCCTTCATTGGGCCTCGTCAGTGAGGTGTAGCAGTATTCCTCTAAGCACACTGAGCAAGGAGTCCACGTCTGGTTTCCCCTTTTTCCCATAGGGAGACTAAATACACACAGAGAGAAATGCACTCACAGGAACGAACAACCAGCTCAATACTATTGTTAGCCTGTTCTATGGCGATTTACCACCTGGGCTAAAAGAAGTTGCACCCAGGTGGTAAATCGCCATAGAACAGGCTAACAATGGTATTGAGCTGGTTGTTCGTTCCTGTGAGTGCATTTCTCTCTGTGTGTATTTAGTCTCCCTATGGGAAAAAGGGGAAACCAGACGTGGACTCCTTGCTCAAGTGTGCTTAGAGGAATACTGCTACACCTCACTGACGAGGCCCAATGAAGGCCGAAACGATCGTCTGGGGTTGCTGTGTTCCTTGTTCAGAGAGGAATTGCCTGGTATTTCGGCGCTGGACTGACCGTAATAGGCGGGATCAGACTGATATACTACAGGAAAGTTCTACTCTGTGAAAAGCATTGCTGGGCTAAAAGAAGTTGCACCCAGGTGGTAAATCGCCATAGAACAGGCTAACAATGGTATTGAGCTGGTTGTTCGTTCCTGTGAGTGCATTTCTCTCTGTGTGTATTTAGTCTCCCTATGGGAAAAAGGGGAAACCAGACGTGGACTCCTTGCTCAGTGTGCTTAGAGGAATACTGCTACACCTCACTGACGAGGCCCAATGAAGGCCGAAACGATCGTCTGGGGTTGTTGTGTTCCTTGTTCAGAGAGGAATTGCCTGGTATTTCGGCGCTGGACTGACCGTAATAGGCGGGATCAGACTGATATACTACAGGAAAGTTCTACTCTGTGAAAAGCATTGCTGGGCTAAAAGAAGTTGCACCCAGGTGGTAAATCGCCATAGAACAGGCTAACAATGGTATTGAGCTGGTTGTTCGTTCCTGTGAGTGCATTTCTCTGTGTGTGTGTGTATATATATATATATATATATATATATATATATATATATATATATATATATATATACATACATATATACATACACACACACACATTATATATATATATATATATATATATATATATATATATATATATATATATATATATATATATATATATATACACATACACATACACACATACACACACAGTGGATATAAAAAAGTCTACACACCCCTGTTAAAATGTCAGGTTTCTGTGATGTAAAAAAATGAGACAAAGATAAATCATTTCAGAACTGTTTCCACCTTTAATGTGACCTATAAACTTTACAACTCAATTGAAAAACAAACAAATCTTTTAGGTAAAGGGAAATAAAAAAATAAAATAATATGGTTGCATAAGTGTGAACACCCTTAAACTAATACTTTATTGAAGCACCTTTTGATTTTATTACAGCACTCTTTTTGAATATGAGTTTTTCAGCATGGCACATCTTGACTTGGCACTTGACCAGAACTAATTTTGCAACATGCTTTTGGGAAACTTCAGATGTGTTTTTGTAAAATTTAGCCGGGCTTGGATGTTTTTTTGTAAGAAAAGGCTTCCGTCTTGCCACTCTACCCCATAGCCCAGACAAATGAAGAATACGGGCGATTGCTGTCACATGTACCACACAACCAGTACTTGCCAGATATTCCTGCAGCTCCTTTAATGTTGCTGTAGGCCTCTTGGTAGCCTCCCAGACCAGTTTTCTTCTCGTCTTTTCATCAATTTTGGAGGGACATCCAGTTCTTGGTAATGTCACTGTTGCACCATATTTTCTTCACTTGATGATGACTGTCTTCACTGTGTTCCATGGTATATCTAATGCCTTGGAAATTCTTTTGTACCCTTCTCCTGACTCATACCTTTTAACAATGAGATACCTCTGATGCTTTAGAAGCTCTCTGCGGACCATGGCTTTTGCTGTAGGATGCGACTAACAAAATGTCAGGAAAGACCAACTAGAGCAGCTGAACTTTATTTGGGGTAATCAGAGGCAGTTTAAATGATGACAGGTGTGTACTGACTCCTATTTAACATGATTTTGAATGCGATTGCTTAATTCTGAACACAGCTACATCCCAGTTATAAAAGGGTGTTCACACTTATGCAACCATATTTTATTTTTATTTTTTTATTTCCCTTTACCTAAAAGATTTCAGTTTGTTTTTCAATTGAGTTGTACATTTTATAGGTCACATTAAAGGTGGAAAAAGTTCTGAAATTATTTATCTTTGTCTCATTTTTTTACATCACGGAAACCTGACATATTAACAGGGGTGTGTAGACTTTTTATATTGTGTGTGTGTGTGTGTGTGTATGTGTGTGTATGTGTGTGTGTACCAAGTCTTATATATACCAATTTCTAAGTGCCATCCTTTAGGAAGCATATAGTATACATCAGCAATATAAGCATGGATCAGCAGCCCCTCCAAAAAGTAAATTTATGCTTACCTGATAAATTACTTTCTTTTACGATATGACGAGTCCACGGATTTCATCCTTACTTGTGGGATATTAACCTCCTGCTAAAAGGAAGTGGCAAAGAGCACCACAGCAGAGCTGTATATTTAGCCCCTCCCTTCCCCTCCACCCTCAGTCATTCGGCCGAAGGTTTAGGAAGAGAAAAGGAAAGGCTAAAAGGTGCAGAGGTGACTGAAGTTCACAAAAAATAAATAAATCTTTCTTAAAAAGAACAGGGTGGGCCGTGGACTCGTCATATCGTAAAATAAATTAATTTATCAGGTAAGCATAAATTTACTTTTCTTTTACAAAGATATGACGAGTCCACGGATTTCATCCTTACTTGTGGGATATCAATACCAAAGCAAAAGTACACGGATGAAAGGGAGGGACAAGACAGGAACCTAAACAGAAAGCACCACTGCTTGAAGAACCTCCAAAAATAAAAAGCCTCAGAAGAAGCAAAAGTATCAAATTTGGAAAATTTGGAAAAAGTACGAAGGGACGACCAAGTCGCAGTCTTACAAAAAAGACAGAATCCTAGGAATCTTAGTTTTACTCCATGAGTAACCCTTGGATTCACACCAAAAAAGATATTTACGCCATATCTTATGATAGATTTTTCTAGTGACAAGCTTTCGAGCCTGTATCAAAGTATCAATGACCGAATCAGAGAATCCTTGCTTAGATAGAATCAAGCGTTCAATCTCCAAGCAGTCAGCTGCAGAGAAATTAGATTTGGATGTTGGAAAGGTCCTTGAATGAGAAGGTCCTGTCTCAAAGGAAGTTTCCACGGTGGCAGAGAGGACATGTCCACTAGTTCCGCATACCAAGCCCTGCGTGGCCACGCAGGCGCTATCAGGATTACTGAAGCTCTCTCCTGTTTGATTCGAGCAATCATGAGTGGAAGGAGAGTAAATGGTGGAAACACATAAGCTAGGCTGAACTTCCAAGGCACTGCCAGGGCATCTATCAGTTCGGCCTGTGGATCCCTTGACCTGGATCCGTATCTTGGGAGCTTGGCATTCTGTCGAGACGCCATTAGATCCAACTCTGGTCTGCCCCATCTGAGAATCAGTGAGGCAAATACCTCCGGATGGAGTTCCCACTCCCTCGGATGAAAAGTCTGACGACTTAGAAAATCCGCTTCCCAATTTTCTACTCCTGGGATGTAGATTGCCGACAGATAACAAGAGTGGGTCTCCGCCCATCGAATTATCTTGGATACTTCTATCATCGCTCAGGAACTCCTTGTTCCCCCGATGATTGATATATGCCACAGTCGTGATGTTGTCCGACTGGAACCTGATGAATTTGGCCTTAGCCAACTGAGGCCACTCCTGAAGCGCATTGAATATTGCTCTCAGTTCCAGAATATTGATTGGAAGTAGAGACTCCACCTGAGTCCAAACACCCTGAGCCTTCAGGGAGTTCCAGACTGCACCCAAGAGCAGAAGGCTGGCATCCGTTGTCACTATCACCCACGAGGGTCTGCGGAAACAAGTCCCCTGGGACAGATGATCCGGCGACAACCACCAAAGAAGAGAGTCTCTGGTCTCTTGATCCAGATTTATCTGAGGAGATAAATTGGCATAATCCCCATTCCACTGTCCGAGCATGCACAGCTGCAGTGGTCTGAGATGAAAGCGGGCAAACGGAATTATATCCATTGCCGCTACCATTAATCCAATGACTTCCATGCACTGAGCCACTGATTGCCGATGAATGGACTGAAGTGCTCGGCAAGTATTCAGAATCTTTGTCTTTCTGACCTCTGTCAGAAATATTTTCATGTCTACCGAGTCTATAAGAGTCCCCAAGAATGGAACCCTTGTCCGTGGAACTAATTAACTATTTTCTATGTTCACTTTCCAACCGTGAGATCTCAGGAAAGACAATACTATGTCCGTGTGAGATTTTGTCAATTGATAATTCGACGCATGAATCAGAATATCGTCCAGATAAGGCGCTACTGCTATGCCCCACGGTCTGAGAACCGCTAAGAGACCCTAGAAACTTTGTGAAAATTCTGGGTGCAGTGGCAAGACCGAAAGGAAGAGCCACGAACTGATAATGTTTGTCCAGGAAGGCAAACCTTAAGAACCGATGATGATCCTTGTGAATAGGGATATGAAGGTATGCATCCACGGTAGTCATATATTGACACTCCTGAATCATTGGTAGGATTGTTCGTATAGTCTCCATTTTGAACGATGGGACTCTGAGAAATTTGTTTAGACACTTGAGATCTAAAATGGGTCTGAAAGTTCCTTCTTTTTTGGGAACTACAAAAAGATTTGAGTAAAACCCCTGTCCCTGTTCCGGCTTTGGAACAGGACAAATTACTCCCATGGTATAGAAGTCTTTTACACAGCGTAAGAACGCCTCTCTTTTTATCTGGCCTACAGATAATCGTGAAAGATGAAATCTCCCCCTTGGGAGAAAATCCTTGAATTCTAGTTGATACCCATGGGTCACTATTTCCAGTGCCCATGAATCCTGAACTTCTCTTGCCCAAGCCTGAGCAAAGAAAGAAAGTCTGCCCCCTACCAGATCCGGTCCCGGATCGGGGGCCACCCCTTCATGCTGTCTTGGAAACAGCAGCGGGCTTCTTGGATTGTTTACCTTTATTCCAAGTCTGGTTGGGTCTCCAGACTGACTTAGATTGAGCAAAATTCCCTTCCTGCTTTGTGGAGGAAGAAGAAGCAGAGGGTCCTCCTTTATAGTTTCGAAAGGAACGAAAATTCTGTTTACCCCTCATTTTAACAGACTTATCCTGAGGTAGGGTATGGCCTTTACCTCCAGTAATGTCAGAAATGATCTCCTTCAATTCAGGCCTGAATAGTGTCTTACCTTTAAAAGGAATAGCCAAAAGCTTAGATTTTGATGACACATCAGCAGACCAAGATTTGAGCCATAACGCTCTACGCGCCAGAATGGCAAAACCTGCATTTTTTGCTGCTAATTAAGCAATTTGAAAAGCAGCATCAGTAATACAATAATTAGCTAGCTTGAGAGCCTTAATTCTATCCAGAATATCATCTAATGGAGTCTCAACCTTCAGAGACTCTTCTAGAGCTTCAAACCAAAAAGCTGCTGCAGTAGTTACTGGAATAATGCAAGCCATAGGTTGTAAAAGGAAACCTTGATAAATAAATAATTTCTTTAGAAGACCCTCTAATTTTTTATCCATAGGGTCTTTGAAAGCACAACTATCCTCAATAGGTATAGTTGTACGCTTAGCCAAAGTAGATATAGCTCCCTCCACCTTAGGGACCGTTTGCCACAAGTCCTAAATGGTGTCTGATATGGAAAACACTTTCTTAAAAGTAGGAGGAGAGAACGGTATACCTGGTCTATCCCATTCCTTTTTAACAATTTACGAAATTCTTTTAGGAACCAGAAAAACATCAGTTTAAGTAGGCACCTCTAGATATTTGTCCATCTTACACAATTTCTCTGGTGGTATTATAATAGGGTCACAATCATCCAGAGTCGCTAAAAACCTCCCTAAGTAACAGACGTAGGTGTTCAAGCTTAAATTTAAATGACATAACGTCCGAATCTATTTCCTGGGTCTGAAAGTTCACCCTCAGACAGCAATTCCCTAACCCCCAACTCAGAACACTGTGAGGGTACATCGGAAATAGCTAATAAAGCATCAGAGGATTCAGTATTTACATTAATACCTGACCTACTGCGTTTACCCTGTAACACTGGTAATTTGGATAATACCTCTGTAAGAGTAGTTGACATAACTGCAGCCATTTCCTGCAGAGTAAAAGCATTAGACGCACTAGAAGTACTTGGCGTGGCGTTGCTTGTGTGGGTGTTAAAGGTTGAGACACTTTGGGGAGAATTATCCTTAGGCATACTTTCTTTACTTAAAATATGCTTCTTACATTGTAAGGCCCTTTCAGTACAAGAGGTTCACAACGTAAGTGGGGGTTCCAGAATGGCTTCTAAACACATAGAACAATTAGTATCCTCAATGTCAGACATGTTAACAATAATCTTAAAAAGTTGTTAAACACTTTGAACAATTTTTACAAAAAAATGTACTGTGCCTTTAAAAAATAAAAAAGTATACAATTTTTCCAAAACTGCTATAAAAGCTAAATAACGAAATCCGATTAGAAACACATAATTAATGTGCCCAAAAATTATTGCACCTAAGAGCAAAAGGCAAAAATAACCTTATCAGGACCTACCTGCCCTTAAAGTACTTGATAACGAGACTACCACGATCCGGTCATCAGAGCATAAGTTTAGGCCTAACCGGAGCTCATGCCTGTTGCCTACTGAGCCAAAATGTACTGCGCCATGGAGCGTGCGAAAAATAGGCCCCACCCATTAAGGGCGATCACAAACAAATCCATAATACCGCATAGGAAGCGGTTAAGACAAAACACCAAGTGGTCCCCCTAAAAAACAACCTCATAATGCTGCAGCCCTTTATAAAACAAAATAAAATAACAAGCTGCCTCTCCCAGTGTCCTTTACAAGCACCCAATATGTCACAAAAACGTTTATATAAAGGATTTAAAGTAACAGCTTTTTCCTTTAAAACCAGGTCCACTTTAACCCCTTTTATAGCAAAGAATAAAATGTCAGCCATTCTGATATAACAGGTCTCCTCAGAAAAAAAAGACTGAACATACCTCAATGCTTATAGCATGCAGCTGTTCTCCACTCTGAAGATTTCTTACACTACCTTCAGCACTCTGTGGGAACCAATGTGGATCTTAGTTACGTCTGCTAAGATCATCAACCTCAGGGCAGAAAAACATAATTTATGTAAGAACTTACCTGATAAATTCATTTCTTTCATATTAGCAAGAGTCCATGAGCTAGTGACGTATGGGATATACATTCCTACCAGGAGGGGCAAAGTTTCCCAAACCTCAAAATGCCTATAAATACACCCCTCACCACACCCACAATTCAGTTTAACGAATAGCCAAGAAGTGGGGTGATAAAAAAGTGCGAAAGCATATAAAATAAGGAATTGGAATAATTGTGCTTTATACAAAAATCATAACCACCACAAAAAAAGGGCGGGCCTCATGGACTCTTGCTAATATGAAAGAAATGAATTTATCAGGTAAGTTCTTACATAAATTATGTTTTCTTTCATGTAATTAGCAAGAGTCCATGAGCTAGTGACGTATGGGATAATGATTACCCAAGATGTGGATCTTTCCACACAAGAGTCACTAGAGAGGGAGGGATAAAATAAAGACAGCCAATTCCTGCTGAAAATAATCCACACCCAAAATAAAGTTTATCTAGCACAAACTTACTTCACCACCTCCATCGGAGGCAAAGTTTGTAAAACTGAATTGTGGGTGTGGTGAGGGGTGTATTTATAGGCATTTTGAGGTTTGGGAAACTTTGCCCCTCCTGGTAGGAATGTATATCCCATACGTCACTAGCTCATGGACTCTTGCTAATTACATGAAAGAAACTTCTTCCATATCCCCCTGAGGAAAATAGTACTCACCGGTACCATTTAAAATAAAAAACTTCTTGATTGAGGAAACTAAAACTAACACCTCACTTTACCTCTTCCTAGTATAACACAGGCAAAGAGAATGACTGGGGGTGGAGGGGAAGGGAGGGGCTATATATACAGCTCTGCTGTGGTGCTCTTTGCCACTTCCTGTTAGCAGGAGGTTAATATCCCACAAGTAAGGATGAAATCCGTGGACTCGTCATATCTTTGTAAAAGAAATAAGCATATATACCCCAGCAGTACAGTAGAGCAGGTTCCCAGGCAGACTGGCACTGTGGGAACGTACAACAGACATCAGTGAGGCTGTACATGAACCTGTCCTCATGCACACCGAGTAAGGGCAACAAACACAGCAACATCGGCTCCTTAGAGACACTGCAGAAAAATTTTCACTAAAAAATTCTCAGCGCAGAAAATGAAAAAAAGTTCTGCCTCTGGGCAGAGGATGAGGATTACTTGCAGCAGTCTTAAAAAGGGAGGAAGGTATGAATTTATGAGGTATTTATATTGCATTGTAATTTTAGAACTGTGTTATCTGGCAATTACTTTGCACCATAAGAGACATAGCAGCCATTATTTAATATTTAACAATTGATAATTCTCTATTTTTGCATAGAGAATTACTACAATTGACACTCATTACATTGCAGTTCTAATCCATCTGTATCTGTTATTTTACTTAACCCTCAGGATAAAATAGACATTTCCAGATATTCTTGAGTGCATGTATTTATTTAGCAACTAGATGTTATTGGTTAACATTTGTTAGAAGACTTTTAAATTGTAGTTCTGACAAATATAAAAATTATGAACCCTTAAGATGATCTGCCTTTTAAAAGGACCAGTTAGTTCTTAGCTTAGAAAATGTAAAACATTTTTTTATTTTATCAAAGTTTATATTAGTATAGTAATTTCTGTACGGAAAGTTAAAAAAAAAAAAAAAAAAAAAAAAAACACAAACAGAAGAGAAAAATCTTTAATTCCCATACCGGGAGTTGAACCCGGGCCGCCTGGGAGAAAACCAGGAATCCTAGCCGCTAGACCATATGGGAACGTCAAAAAAAATAATAAAATTCCTTGAGTAGTACGTACCAAATGTCTTGAATGTGAACAAACTTGAAGACAATGGGCCCCTGTATGGATAAAAGCAGAACATTGCCATTATTATTATTTAGCTTATATTATGACTAGATAATGATTTATACAAATTATAGAAGCATGAGAGCGGAAGAGAAAATAAAACAGAGAAAATAAAAGGGAGAGAGAGGACAATTGAGCCAATAAAACTAGCAATACAACTAAAAGGGATAGATTTTTAAATATGCTAAAAGATAAAAACATGTCACAATTAATAGAGAAGCCATCTAGAAATAAATATACATCAACCAGGCTGCTACAGACACGGTAGTTCCGGCGCAATCAGTGAGCAGAGGCGGACTGATCCATGCAGCTGACAGGTAACAGTGGTGCTTGCTGAATGAGAACGGCCGGTGTAGCCCTATGATTAAGTGCTCAACTGAGCACGAAACTAGTCAGGGAGTTTGGAGCTGTGTACTATTTTAAACATGTTTAAATAAAGGTATTTTTTTTACTAATTTTTGGCCCTGTGACTCTATTGCTGAAAGTGCTGCTGTATTTTGATATTGTATATCTAGAAATAAATCTATAATATATTTAGTGCTATCAAATAATACAGAAATAATATCAAACATAGAAGTGACAGAACATTTAGGTAACATTGATCATAACATGGTCATCTTTGAAATAACTTTCTATGAGCAGTATTAAGAGTTCTACCAAAGCTTTTAATTTAAAAAAAGCAAAATTCACCGATTTAAATCTTTTAGCATACATTGGGACAAATTATTCTAAAATAAAAACACAGAGAATAAATGAAGAACATTTAAAACAGTAAGTAAATATACACAACACATACCACATGTTTATAACAAATTCTCACCAATGTGGCTAAATACAATTAAGTAATTGAGGAATTAGGGGGAAATAATGTAGGGAACTTCAAACTGTTCAAAGAAAATAGTACAGACTCATTCCAAATACATAATAAATGTAACAAAGCATGTAAGAGTGATCAGATTAGTCAAAACTGAAAATTTAAAAGTTATTGCATTCACAAGAGTTATTGATTCTAAGACAAACCCAAAAAAACAATTTATGTAAGAACTTACCTGATAAATTAATTTCTTTCATATTGACAAGAGTCCATGAGCTATTGACGTATGGGATATACATTCCTACCAGGAGGGGGCAAAGTTTCCCAAACCTCAAATGCCTATAAATATGCCTCCCACCACACCCACAACTCAGTTTAAGAGATAGCCAAGTAGTGAGGGGATAACAAAAATGAGTAAAAAAAAAAACAGAATTTATGCTTACCTGATAAATTACTTTCTCCAACGGTGTGTCCGGTCCACGGCGTCATCCTTACTTGTGGGATATTCTCTTCCCCAACAGGAAATGGCAAAGAGTCCCAGCAAAGCTGGTCACATGATCCCTCCTAGGCTCCGCCTACCCCAGTCATTCGACCGACGGACAGGAGGAAATATGCATAGGAGAAATCATATGATACCGTGGTGACTGTAGTTAGAGAAAATAATTCATCAGACCTGATTAAAAAAACCAGGGCGGGCCGTGGACCGGACACACCGTTGGAGAAAGTAATTTATCAGGTAAGCATAAATTCTGTTTTTTCCAACATAGGTGTGTCCGGTCCACGGCGTCATCCTTACTTGTGGGAACCAATACCAAAGCTTTAGGACACGGATGAAGGGAGGGAGCAAATCAGGTCACCTAAACGGAAGGCACCACAGTTTGCAAAACCTTTCTCCCAAAAATAGCCTCCGAAGAAGCAAAAGTATCAAATTTGTAAAATTTGGCAAAAGTGTGCAGTGAAGACCAAGTCGCTGCCTTACATATCTGATCAACAAAAGCCTCGTTCTTGAAGGCCCATGTGGAAGCCACAGCCCTAGTAGAGTGAGCTGTGATTCTTTCAGGAGGCTGCCGTCCGGCAGTCTCATAAGCCAATCTGATAATGCTTTTAAGCCAAAAAGAAAGAAAGAGAGGTAGAAGTCGCTTTTTGACCTCTCCTTTTACCAGAATAAACAACAAACAAGGAAGATGTTTGTCTGAAATCCTTAGTAGCCTCTAAATAGAACTTTAGAGCACGGACTACGTCCAAATTGTGTAGCAAACGTTCCTTCTTTGAAACTGGATTCGGACACAAAGAAGGAACAACTATCTCCTGGTTAATATTTTTGTTAGAAACAACTTTAGGAAGAAAACCAGGCTTAGTACGCAAAACCACCTTATCTGCGTAAAACACCAGATAAGGAGGAGAACACTGCAGAGCAGATAACTCTGAAACTCTTCTAGCAGAAGAAATTGCAACCAAAAACAAAACTTTCCAAGATAATAACTTAATATCTACGGAATGTAAGGGTTCAAACGGAACCCCTTGAAGAACTGAAAGAACTAAATTTAGACTCCAGGGAGGAGTCAAAGGTCTGTAAACAGGCTTGATCCTAACCAGAGCCTGAACAAATGCTTGAACATCTGGCACAGCTGCCAGTCTTTTGTGAAGTAAAACAGATAAAGCAGAGATCTGTCCCTTCAGAGAACTTGCAGATAATCCTTTCTCCAAACCTTCTTGTAGAAAGGAAAGAATCTTAGGAATTTTTATCTTGTTCCAAGGGAATCCTTTAGATTCACACCAATAGATATATTTTTTCCATATTTTATGGTAAATTTTTCTAGTTACAGGCTTTCTAGCCTGAATCAGAGTATCTATTACAGAATCTGAAAACCCACGCTTTGATAAAATTAAGCTTTCAATCTCCAAGCCGTCAGTTGGAGGGAAGCCAGATTCGGATGTTCGAATGGACCTTGAACAAGAAGGTCCTGTCTCAAAGGTAGCTTCCATGGTGGAGCCGATGACATATTCACCAGGTCTGCATACCAAGTCCTGCGTGGCCACGCAGGAGCTATCAAGATTACCGAAGCCCTCTCCTGATTGATCCTGGCTACCAGCCTGGGAATGAGAGGAAATGGTGGGAACACATAAGCTAGGTTGAAGGTCCAAGGCGCTACTAGTGCATCCACTAGAGTCGCCTTGGGATCCCTGGATCTGGACCCGTAGCAAGGAACCTTGAAGTTCTGACGAGACGCCATCAGATCCATGTCTGGAATGCCCCATAATTGAGCCTTTGCTAGTTGAGGCCAAGCTTTGAGAGCATTGAATATCGCTCTCAGTTCCAGAATGTTTATCGGGAGAAGAGACTCTTCCCGAGACCATAGGCCCTGAGCTTTCAGGGGTTCCCAGACCGCGCCCCAGCCCACCAGGCTGGCGTCGGTCGTGACAATGACCCACTCTGGTCTGCGGAAGCTCATTCCCTGTGACAGATTGTCCAGGGTCAGCCACCAACGGAGTGAATCTCTGGTCTTTTGATCTACTTGAATCGTCGGAGACAAGTCTGTATAATCCCCATTCCACTGTCTGAGCATGCGAAGTTGTAATGGTCTTAGATGAATTCGTGCAAAAGGAACTATGTCCATTGCAGCAACCATCAATCCTATTACTTCCATGCACTGCGCTATGGAAGGACGAAGAACAGAATGAAGTACTTGACAAGAGCTTAGAATATTTGATTTTCTGACCTCTGTCAGAAAAATCTACATTTCTAAGGAATCTATTATCGTTCCCAAGAAGGGAACTCTTGTTGACGGGGACAGAGAACTTTTTTCTTTGTTCACCTTCCATCCGTGAGATCTGAGAAAGGCTAGGACGATGTCCGTATGAGCCTTTGCTTTTGACAGAGACGACGCTTGAATCAGGATGTCGTCCAAGTAAGGTACTACTGCAATGCCCCTTGGTCTTAGAACCGCTAGAAGGGACCCTAGTACCTTTGTGAAAATTCTCGGAGCAGTGGCTAATCCGAATGGAAGTGCCACAAACTGGTAATGCTTGTCCAGAAAAGCGAACCTTAGGAACTGATGATGTTCCTTGTGGATAGGAATATGTAGGTACGCATCCTTTAAATCCACGGTGGTCATAAATTGACTTTCCTGGATGGTGGGAAGTATCGTTCGAATGGTTTCCATTTTGAATGATGGAACCCTGAGAAATTTGTTTAGGATCTTGAGATCTAAAATTGGTCTGAATGTTCCCTCTTTTTTGGGAACTATGAACAGGTTGGAATAAAAACCCATCCCTTGTTCTCTTATTGGAACTGGATGAATTACTCCCATCTTTAACAGGTCTTCTACACAATGTAAGAATGCCTGTCTTTTTATCTGGTTTGAAGATAGAGACCTGTGGAAACTTCCCCTTTGGGGTAGTTCCTTGAATTCCAGGAGATAACCTTGAGAAACTATTTCTAGCGCCCAAGGATCCTGAACATCTCTTGCCCAAGCCTGAGCAAAGAGAGAAAGTCTGCCCCAAACCAGATCCGGTCCCGGATCGGGGGCCATCCCTTCATGCTGTTTTGGTAGCAGTGGTAGGCTTCTTGGCCTGCTTACCCTTGTTCCAGCCTTGCATTGGTCTCCATGCTGGTTTGGGTTGAGAAGTATTACCCTCTTGCTTAGAGGATGTAGAGTTAGAGGCTGGTCCGTTTCTGCGAAAGCGACGAAAATTAAGCTTATTTTTAGCCTTAAAAGACCTATCCTGAGGGAGGGCGTGGCCCTTTCCCCCGGTGATGTCTGAAATAATCTCTTTCAAATCAGGTCCAAATAGTGTTTTACCCTTGAAAGGGATGTTAAGCAATTTTGTCTTGGAAGACACATCCGCTGACCAAGACTTTAGCCAAAGCGCTCTGCGCGCCCCGATAGCAAACCCTGAATTTTTCGCCGCTAATCTAGCTAATTGCAAAGCGGCATCTAAAATAAAAGAGTTAGCCAATTTAAGTGCTTGAACTCTGTCCATAACCTCCTCATACGAAGATTCTTTATTGAGCGACTTTTCTAGTTCCTCGAACCAGAAACACGCTGCCGTAGTGACAGGAACAATGCATGAAATTGGTTGTAGAAGGTAACCTTGCTGAGCAAACATCTTTTTAAGCAAACCCTCTAATTTTTAATCCATAGGATCTTTGAAAGCACAACTATCTTCGATAGGAATAGTAGTGCGTTTGTTTAGAGTAGAAACCGCCCCCTCGACCTTGGGGACTGTCTGCCATAAGTCCTTTCTGGGGTCGACTATAGGAAATAATTTCTTAAATATAGGGGGGGGAACAAAAGGTATGCCGGGCCTTTCCCACTCCTTATTTACTATGTCCGCCACCCGCTTGGGTATAGGAAAGGCATCGGGGGGCACCGGAACCTCTAGGAACTTGTCCATCTTACATAATTTCTCTGGAATGACCAAATTGTCACAATCATCCAGAGTAGATAAAACCTCCTTAAGCAGTGCGCGGAGATGTTCTAATTTAAATTTAAATGTTACAACATCAGGTTCAGCTTGTTGAGAAATTTTTCCTGAATCTGAGATTTCTCCCTCAGACAAAACCTACCTCCTGGCCCCTTCAGATTGGTGTGAGGGTATGTCAGAACAGTTATCATCAGCGTCCTCTTGCTCTTCAGTGTTTAAAACAGAGCAATAGTGCTTTCTCCGATAAGTAGGCATTTTGGATAAAATGTTTGCTATAGAGTTATCCATTACAGCCGTTAATTGTTGCATGGTAATAAGAATTGGCGCACTAGATGTACTAGGGGCCTCTTGTGTGGGCAAAACTGGTGTAGACACAGAAGGGGATGATGTAGTATCATGCTTACTCCCCTCATTTGAGGAATCATCTTGGGCAATATCATTATCTGTGGCATCGTTGTCCCTACCTTGTTTGGACACTATGGCACAATTATCACATAAATTTAAATGGGGAGAAACCTTAAGTTTTCATACATATAGAACATAGCTTATCTGATGGTACAGACATGTTAAACAGGCTTAAACTTGTCAACAAAGCACAAAAAACGGTTTAAAATAAAACCGTTACTGTCACTTTAAATTTCAAACTGAACACACTTTATTACTGAATATGTGAAAAAGTATGAAGGAATTGTTCAAAATTCACCAAAATTTCACCACAGTGTCTTAAAGCATTAAAAGTATTGCACACCAAATTTCAAAACTTTAACCCTTAAATTAACGGAACCGGAGCCGTTTTTACATTTAACCCCTATACAGTCCCAGCTATCTGCTTTGCTGAGACCCAACCAAGCCCAGAGGGGAATACGATACCAAATGACGCCTTCTATAAGCTTTTTCAGTGGTTCTTAGCTCCTCACACATGCGTCTGCATGCCTTGCTCTCCAAAAACAACTGCGCATTAGTGGCGCGAAAATGAGGCTCTGTCTATAACTAGAAAAGGCCCCCATCTGAAAAAGGTGTCCAACACAGTGCCTGCCGTTTTTCTAAACAATCCCCAAGATTATAATAACTATTAAGAGTTAGAATCTGCAAAATATGCTTAGCAAAGTAATCGTTTTAGCCCAGAAAAATGTCTACCAGTTTTTTAAGCCCTTATGAAGCCCTTTATTCTTTTACTTAATCTAAGAAAATGGCTTACCGGTCCCCATAAGGGGAAATGACAGCCTTCCAGCAATACATAGTCTTGTTAGAAATATGGCCAGTCATACCTCAAGCAGAAAAGTCTGCCAACTGTTTCCCCCAACTGAAGTTACTTCATCTCAACAGTCCTGTGTGGAAACAGCAATCGATTTTAGTAACGTCTGCTAAAATCATCTTCCTCTTACAAACAGAAATCTTCATCTCTTTTCTGTTTCAGAGTAAATAGTACATACCAGCACTATTTTAAAATAACAAACACTTGATTGAAGAATAAAAACTACATTTAAACACCAAAAAACTCTTAACCATCTCCGTGGAGATGTTGCCTGTGCAACGGCAAAGAGAATGACTGGGGTAGGCGGAGCCTAGGAGGGATCATGTGACCAGCTTTGCTGGGACTCTTTGCCATTTCCTGTTGGGGAAGAGAATATCCCACAAGTAAGGATGACGCCGTGGACCGGACACACCTATGTTGGAGAAAAGCATACAAAGAGAGGAACTGGAAATACAATTGTGCTTTTATAAAAAAAACAAAAAAACATAACCACCATAAAAAAGGGTGGGCCTCATGGACTCTTGCCAATATGAAAGAAATGAATCTGGTAAGTTCTTACATAAATTATGTTTTCTTTCATGTCATTGGCAAGAGTCCATGAGCTAGTGACGTATGGGATAGAAAATACCCAAGATGTGGAAGTCCACAGAAGAGTCACTAGAAAGGGAGGGATAAAACAACAAAAACAACAACAACAACAACAACAGCTATTTCCACTGAGAAATTAAATCCACACAATAATCAAGATTTTCTTAAAAAAAAACTTAAAATAAAAAGAGTAGAATCAAACTGAGAAAGCTGCCTGAAGAACTTTTCTACAAAAGACTGCTTCAGAAGAAGCAAAATACATAAAAATGGTAAAAACAATAAAAATATGCAAAGACCAAATAACGGATTTGCAAATTTGATCAACCGAAGCTTCATTCTGAAAAAGCCCAAGAAATGGCGACTGAACTTACACTGTATTAAGAACTGGGGAATGTAAACTTTTGATCAGGGTCATTTGGGTAGTTTGTTGTCATTATGATTTAAAAAGAGTAAACACAGTTGATTGATAATAAATGGCTTCAGCCAAACACTAACCATGAGTGAAAGAAAAGGTTTTGTGTTATCATTCATATTCTCAGAAAAATGGCCAAGAAATCATAAATTCTGCCAGGGTATGTAAACTTATAAGCACAACTGTATGTATATGTGTATGTATATATATAAATTTTTTTAAAACAAAAAATGAAATAAAAAAGCAGGCATAATGGCTTTCAAAATTCATGAAAACAGCGAGCAATAGAGGGAAAGGGGTAAAATAACTAAATTTTGGTGCCAAGAATGACGCATTACGCAAAAGGAAGTTAAAAATTTTTGGCGCAAAACCAACACAGCTAGCGTCAACAAAGACGCAGGTAATGACAAAATTTTGCACCAAGAATGACGCAATAAAAAAAACAGCACTTTGCACCCTTGCGAGCCTAGATTTGCCCGCGAAAAGAATAAGAGTCAAATTAGAAAAAGACTTCCCAGGTAAGAAAAAAGTTTAAAAAAACTTCCCAAACATGATTCCTATACTGAAACTGTTTAGACTGCAAAGGGAAATACAAATAGACCTGACTCATGGCAAATATAAGTAAAATAACATAATTTATGTAAGAACTTACCTGATAAATTCATTTCTTTCATATTAGCAAGAGTCCATGAGCTAGTGACGTATGGGATATACATTCCTACCAGGAGGGGCAAAGTTTCCCAAACCTCAAAATGCCTATAAATACACCCCTCACCACACCCACAAATCAGTTTAACGAATAGCCAAGAAGTGGGGTGATAAGAAAAAAGTGCGAAAGCATAAAAAATAAGGAATTGGAATAACTGTGCTTTATACAAAAAAATCATAACCACCACAAAAAGGGTGGGCCTCATGGACTCTTGCTAATATGAAAGAAATGAATTTATCAGGTAAGTTCTTACATAAATTATGTTTTCTTTCATGTAATTAGCAAGAGTCCATGAGCTAGTGACGTATGGGATAATGACTACCCAAGATGTGGATCTTCCACGCAAGAGTCACTAGAGAGGGAGGGATAAAAACAGAATTTATGTTTACCTGATAAATTACTTTCTCCAACGGTGTGTCCGGTCCACGGCGTCATCCTTACTTGTGGGATATTCTCCTCCCCAACAGGAAATGGCAAAGAGCCCAGCAAAGCTGGTCACATGATCCCTCCTAGGCTCCGCCTTCCCCAGTCATTCGACCGACGTAAAGGAGGAATATTTGCATAGGAGAAATCATATGATACCGTGGTGACTGTAGTTAAAGAAAATAAATTATCAGACCTGATTAAAAAACCAGGGCGGGCCGTGGACCGGACACACCGTTGGAGAAAGTAATTTATCAGGTAAACATAAATTCTGTTTTCTCCAACATAGGTGTGTCCGGTCCACGGCGTCATCCTTACTTGTGGGAACCAATACCAAAGCTTTAGGACACGGATGATGGGAGGGAGCAAATCAGGTCACCTAGATGGAAGGCACCACGGCTTGCAAAACCTCTCTCCCAAAAATAGCCTCAGAAGAAGCAAAAGTATCAAATTTGTAAAATTTAGTAAAAGTGTGCAGTGAAGACCAAGTCGCTGCCTTACATATCTGATCAACAGAAGCCTCGTTCTTGAAGGCCCATGTGGAAGCCACGGCCCTAGTGGAATGAGCTGTGATTCTTTCAGGAGGCTGCCGTCCGGCAGTCTCGTAAGCCAATCTGATGATGCTTTTAAGCCAAAAAGAGAGAGAGGTAGAAGTTGCTTTTTGACCTCTCCTTTTACCAGAATAAACAACAAACAAGGAAGATGTTTGTCTGAAATCCTTTGTAGCATCTAAATAGAATTTTAGAGCACGAACTACATCCAAATTGTGCAACAAACGTTCCTTCTTTGAAACTGGATTCGGACACAAAGAAGGCACGACTATCTCCTGGTTAATGTTTTTGTTAGAAACAACTTTCGGAAGAAAACCAGGTTTAGTACGCAAAACCACCTTATCTGCATGGAACACCAGATAAGGAGGAGAACACTGCAGAGCAGATAACTCTGAAACTCTTCTAGCAGAAGAAATTGCAACCAAAAACAAAACTTTCCAAGATAATAACTTAATATCTACGGAATGTAAGGGTTCAAACGGAACCCACTGAAGAACTGAAAGAACTAAATTGAGACTCCAAGGAGGAGTCAAAGGTTTGTAAACAGGCTTGATTCTAACCAGAGCCTGAACAAAAGCTTGAACATCTGGCACAGCCGCCAGCTTTTTGTGAAGTAAAACAGATAAAGCAGAAATCTGTCCCTTCAAAGAACTTGCAGATAATCCTTTCTCCAAACCTTCTTGAAGAAAGGATAGAATCTTAGGAATTTTTATCTTGTTCCATGGGAATCCTTTAGATTCACACCAACAGATATATTTTTTCCATATTTTATGGTAGATTTTTCTAGTTACAGGCTTTCTGGCCTGAACAAGAGTATCAATGACAGAATCTGAGAACCCTCGCTTTGATAAAATCAACCGTTCAATCTCCAAGCAGTCAGTTGGAGTGAGGCCAGATTCGGATGTTCGAACGGACCTTGAACAAGAAGGTCCCGTCTCAAAGGTAGCTTCTATGGTGGAGCCGATGACATATTCACCAGGTCTGCATACCAAGTCCTGCGTGACCACGCAGGAGCTATCAAGATCACCGATGCCCTCTCCTGATTGATCCTGGCTACCAGCCTGGGGATGAGAGGAAACGGTGGGAATACATAAGCTAGGTTGAAGGTCCAAGGTGCTACTAGTGCATCTACTAGAGTCGCCTTGGGATCCCTGGATCTGGACCCGTAGCAAGGAACCTTGAAGTTCTGACGAGAGGCCATCAGATCCATGTCTGGAATGCCCCACAATTGAGTAATTTGGGCAAAGATTTCCGGATGGAGTTCCCACTCCCCCGGATGAAATGTCTGACGACTCAGAAAATCCGCTTCCCAATTTTCCACTCCTGGGATGTGGATTGCAGACAAGTGGCAGGAGTGAGTCTCCGCCCATTGAATGATTTTGGTCACTTCTTCCATCGCCAGGGAACTCCTTGTTCCCCCCTGATGGTTGATATACGCAACAGTCGTCATGTTGTCCGATTGAAACCGTATGAATTTGGCCTTTGCTAGCTGAGGCCAAGCCTTGAGAGCATTGAATATCGCTCTCAGTTCCAGAATATTTATCGGGAGAAGAGATTCTTCCCGAGACCAAAGACCCTGAGCTTTCAGGAGTTCCCAGACCGCGCCCCAGCCCACCAGACTGGCGTCGGTCGTGACAATGACCCACTCTGGTCTGCGGAAGCTCATCCCCTGTGACAGGTTGTCCAGGGTCAGCCACCAACGGAGTGAATCTCTGGTCCTCTGATCTACTTGTATCGTCGGAGACAAGTCTGTATAATCCCCATTCCACTGACTGAGCATGCACAGTTGTAATGGTCTCAGATGAATTCGCGCAAAAGGAACTATGTCCATTGCCGCGACCATCAAACCTATTACTTCCATGCACTGCGCTATGGAAGGAAGAGGAACAGAATGAAGTACTTGACAAGAGCTTAGAAGTTTTGATTTTCTGGCCTCTGTCAGAAAAATCCTCATTTCTAAGGAGTCTATTATTGTTCCCAAGAAGGGAACTCTTGTTGACGGAGATAGAGAACTTTTTTCTACGTTCACTTTCCACCCGTGAGATCTGAGAAAGGCCAGGACAATGTCCGTATGAGCCTTTGCTTGTGGTAGGGACGACGCTTGAATCAGTATGTCGTCCAAGTAAGGTACTACTGCAATGCCCCTTGGTCGTAGCACCGCTAGAAGGGACCCTAGTACCTTTGTGAAAATTCTTGGAGCAGTGGCTAATCCGAATGGAAGTGCCACAAACTGGTAATGCTTGTCCAGAAAGGCGAACCTTAGGAACCGATGATGTTCCTTGTGGATAGGAATATGTAGATACGCATCCTTTAAATCCACCGTGGTCATGAATTGACCTTCCTGGATGGAAGGAAGAATTGTCCGAATGGTTTCCATTTTGAACGATGGAACCTTGAGAAACTTGTTTAGGATCTTGAGATCTAAGATTGGTCTGAATGTTCCCTCTTTTTTGGGAACTATGAACAGATTGGAGTAGAATCCCATCCCTTGTTCTCCTAATGGAACAGGATGAATCACTCCCATTTTTAACAGGTCTTCTACACAATGTAAGAATGCCTGTCTTTTAATGTGGTCTGAAGACAATTGAGACCTGTGGAACCTCCCCCTTGGGGGAAGCCCCTTGAATTCCAGAAGATAACCTTGGGAGACTATTTCTAGCGCCCAAGGATCCAGAACATCTCTTGCCCAAGCCTGAGCGAAGAGAGAAAGTCTGCCCCCCACCAGATCCGGTCCCGGATCGGGGGCCAACATCTCATGCTGTCTTGGTAGCAGTGGCAGGTTTCTTGGCCTGCTTACCTTTGTTCCAGCCTTGCATTGGCCTCCAGGCTGGCTTGGCTTGAGAAGTATTACCCTCTTGCTTAGAGGATGTAGCACTTGGGGCTGGTCCGTTTCTGCGAAAGGGACGAAAATTTGGTTTATTTTTAGCCTTGAAAGACCTATCCTGAGGAAGGGCGTGGCCCTTACCCCCAGTGATATCAGAAATAATCTCTTTCAAGTCAGGGCCAAACAGCGTTTTCCCCTTGAAAGGAATGTTAAGCAATTTGTTCTTGGAAGACGCATCCGCTGACCAAGATTTTAGCCAAAGCGCTCTGCGCGCCACAATAGCAAACCCAGAATTTTTCGCCGCTAATCTAGCCAATTGCAAAGTGGCGTCTAAAGTAAAAGAGTTAGCCAATTTGAGAGCATGAATTCTGTCCATAATCTCCTCATAAGAAGAATCTTTATTGAGCGACTTTTCTAGTTCATCGAACCAGAAACACGCTGCTGTAGTGACAGGAACAATGCATGAAATTGGTTGTAGAAGGTAACCTTGCTGAACAAACATCTTTTTAAGCAAACCCTCTAATTTTTTTATCCATAGGATCTTTGAAAGCACAACTATCTTCTATAGGGATAGTAGTGCGTTTGTTTAGAGTAGAAACCGCCCCCTCGACCTTGGGGACTGTCTGCCATAAGTCCTTTCTGGGGTCGACCATAGGAAACAATTTCTTAAATATAGGGGGAGGGACAAAAGGAATGCCGGGCCTTTCCCATTCTTTGTTTACAATGTCCGCCACCCGCTTGGGTATAGGAAAAGCTTCGGGGGGCCCCGGGACCTCTAGGAACTTGTCCATCTTACATAATTTCTCTGGAATGACCAAATTCTCACAATCATCCAGAGTAGATAACACCTCCTTAAGCAGAGCGCGGAGATGTTCCAATTTAAATTTGAATGTAATCACATCAGGTTCAGCTTGTTGAGAAATTTTCCCTGAATCTGAAATTTCTCCCTCAGACAAAACCTCCCTGGCCCCCTCAGACTGGTGTAGGGGCACTTCAGAACCAATATCATCAGCGTCCTCATGCTCTTCAGTATTTTCTAAAACAGAGCAGTCGCGCTTTCGCTGATAAGTGGGCATTTTGGCTAAAATGTTTTTGATAGAATTATCCATTACAGCCGTTAATTGTTGCATAGTAAGGAGTATTGGCGCACTAGATGTACTAGGGGCCTCCTGTGTGGGCAAGACTGGCGTAGACGAAGGAGGGGATGATGCAGTACCATGCTTACTCCCCTCACTTGAGGAATCATCTTGGGCATCATTTTCTCTAAATTTTGTGTCACATAAATCACATCTATTTAAATGAGAAGGAACCTTGGCTTCCCCGCATACAGAACACAGTCTATCTGATAGTTCAGACATGTTAAACAGGCATAAACTTGATAACAAAGTACAAAAAACGTTTTAAAATAAAACCGTTACTGTCACTTTAAATTTTAAACTGAACACACTTTATTACTGAAAATGTGAAAAAGTATGAAGGAATTGTTCAAAATTCAACAAAATTTCACCACAGTGTCTTAAAGCCTTAAAAGTATTGCACACCAAATTTGAGACCCAACCAAGCCCAAAGGGGAATACGATACCAAATGACGCCTTCAGTAAGCTTTTTCTATGTATCTGAGCTCCTCACACATGCATCTGCATGTCTTGCTTCCCAAAAACAACTGCGCAATAGAGGCGCGAAAATGAGGCTCTGCCTATGATTAGAGAAAGCCCCCAGTGAAAAAACATAATTTATGTAAGAACTTACCTGATAAATTCATTTCTTTCATATTAGCAAGAGTCCATGAGCTAGTGACGTATGGGATATACATTCCTACCAGGAGGGGCAAAGTTTCCCAAACCTCAAAATGCCTATAAATACACCCCTCACCACACCCACAATTCAGTTTAACGAATAGCCAAGAAGTGGGGTGATAAAAAAGTGCGAAAGCATATAAAATAAGGAATTGGAATAATTGTGCTTTATACAAAATCATAACCACCACAAAAAAAGGGCGGGCCTCATGGACTCTTGCTAATATGAAAGAAATGAATTTATCAGGTAAGTTCTTACATAAATTATGTTTTCTTTCATGTAATTAGCAAGAGTCCATGAGCTAGTGACGTATGGGATAATGACTACCCAAGATGTGGATCTTTCCACACAAGAGTCACTAGAGAGGGAGGGATAAAATAAAGACAGCCAATTCCTGCTGAAAATAATCCACACCCAAAATAAAGTTTAACGAAAAACATAAGCAGAAGATTCAAACTGAAACCGCTGCCTGAAGTACTTTTCTACCAAAAACTGCTTCAGAAGAAGAAAATACATCAAAATGGTAGAATTTAGTAAAAGTATGCAAAGAGGACCAAGTTGCTGCTTTGCAGATCTGGTCAACCGAAGCTTCATTCCTAAACGCCCAGGAAGTAGATACTGACCTAGTAGAATGAGCTGTAATTCTCTGAGGCGGAATTTTACCCGACTCAACATAGGCAAGATGAATTAAAGATTTCAACCAAGATGCCAAAGAAATGGCAGAAGCTTTCTGGCCTTTCCTAGAACCGGAAAAGATAACAAATAGACTAGAAGTCTTACGGAAAGATTTCGTAGCTTCAACATAATATTTCAAAGCTCTAACAACATCCAAAGAATGCAACGATTTCTCCTTAGAATTCTTAGGATTAGGACATAATGAAGGAACCACAATTTCTCTACTAATGTTGTTGGAATTCACAACTTTAGGTAAAAATTCAAAAGAAGTTCGCAACACCGCCTTATCCTGATGAAAAATCAGAAAAGGAGACTCACAAGAAAGAGCAGATAATTCAGAAACTCTTCTAGCAGAAGAGATGGCCAAAAGGAACAAAACTTTCCAAAAAAGTAATTTAATGTCCAATGAATGCATAGGTTCAAACGGAGGAGCTTGAAGAGCTCCCAGAACCAAATTCAAACTCCAAGGAGGAGAAATTGACTTAATGACAGGTTTTATACGAACCAAAGCTTGTACAAAACAATGAATATCAGGAAGAATAGCAATCTTTCTGTGAAAAAAAACAGAAAGAGCAGAGATTTGTCCTTTCAAAGAACTTGCGGACAAACCCTTATCTAAACCATCCTGAAGAAACTGTAAAATTCTCGGTATTCTAAAAGAATGCCAAGAAAAATGATGAGAAAGACACCAAGAAATATAAGTCTTCCAGACTCTATAATATATCTCTCGAGATACAGATTTACGAGCCTGTAACATAGTATTAATCACGGAGTCAGAGAAACCTCTTTGACCAAGAATCAAGCGTTCAATCTCCATACCTTTAAATTTAAGGATTTCAGATCCTGATGGAAAAAAGGACCTTGTGATAGAAGGTCTGGTCTTAACGGAAGAGTCCACGGTTGGCAAGAGGCCATCCGGACAAGATCCGCATACCAAAACCTGTGAGGCAATGCTGGAGCTACCAGCAGAACAAACGAGCATTCCTTCAGAATTTTGGAGATCACTCTTGGAAGAAGAACTAGAGGCGGAAAGATATAGGCAGGATGATACTTCCAAGGAAGTGATAATGCATCCACTGCCTCCGCCTGAGGATCCCGGGATCTGGACAGATACCTGGGAAGTTTCTTGTTTAGATGGGATGCCATCAGATCTATTTCTGGAAGTTCCCACATTTGAACAATCTGAAGAAATACCTCTGGGTGAAGAGACCATTCGCCCGGATGCAACATTTGGCGACTTAGATAATCCGCTTCCCAATTGTCTACACCTGGGATATGAACCGCAGAGATTAGACAGGAGCTGGATTCCGCCCAAACCAAAATTCGAGATACTTCTTTCATAGCCAGAGGACTGTGAGTCCCTCCTTGATGATTGATGTATGCCACAGTTGTGACATTGTCTGTCTGAAAACAAATGAACGATTCTCTCTTCAGAAGAGGCCAAAACTGAAGAGCTCTGAAAATTGCACGGAGTTCCAAGATATTGATAGGTAATCTCACCTCCTGAGATTCCCAAACTCCCTGTGCCGTCAGAGATCCCCACACAGCTCCCCAACCCGTGAGACTTGCATCTGTTGAAATTACAGTCCAGGTCGGAAGCACAAAAGAAGCCCCCTGAATTAAACGATGGTGATCTGTCCACCATGTTAGAGAGTGCCGAACAATCGGTTTTAAAGATATTGTTTGAGATATCTTCGTGTAATCCTTGCACCATTGCTTCAGCATACAGAGCTGAAGAGGTCGCATGTGAAAACGAGCAAAGGGGATCGCGTCCGATGCAGCAGTCATAAGACCTAGAATTTCCATGCATAAGGCTACCGAAGGGAATGATTGTGACTGAAGGTTTCGACAAGCAGCAATCAATTTTAGACGTCTCTTGTCTGTTAAAGACAGAGTCATGGACACTGAATCCATCTGGAAACCCAGAAAGGTTACCCTTGTCTGAGGAATCAAAGAACTTTTTGGTAAATTGATCCTCCAACCATGATCTTGAAGAAACAACACAAGTCGATTCGTATGAGATTCTGCTAAATGTAAAGACTGAGCAAGTACCAAGATATCGTCCAAATAAGGAAATACCACAATACCCTGTTCTCTGATTACAGACAGAAGGGCACCGAGAACCTTTGTAAAAATTCTTGGAGCTGTAGCTAGGCCAAACGGCAGAGCCACAAACTGGTAATGCTTGTCCAGAAAAGAGAATCTCAGGAACTGAAAATGATCTGGATGAATCGGAATATGCAGATATGCATCCTGTAAATCTATTGTGGACATATAATTCCCTTGCAGAACAAAAGGCAAGATAGTCCTTATAGTTACCATTTTGAACGTTGGTATCCTTACACAACGATTCAATATTTTTAGATCCAGAACTGGTCTGAAGGAATTCTCCTTCTTTGGTACAATGAAGAGATTTGAATAAAACCCCATCCCCTGTTCCTGAACTGGAACTGGCATAATTACTCCAGTCAACTCTAGATCTGAAACACATTTCAGAAATGCTTGAGCTTTTACTGGATTTACTGGGACACGGGAAAGAAAAAATCTCTTTGCAGGAGGTCTTATCTTGAAACCAATTCTGTACCCTTCTGAAACAATGTTCTGAATCCAAAGATTGTGAACAGAATTGATCCAAATTTCCTTGAAAAAACGTAACCTGCCCCCTACCAGCTGAGCTGGAATGAGGGCCGCACCTTCATGTGGACTTAGAAGCAGGCTTTGCCTTTCTAGCTGGCTTGGATTTATTCCAGACTGGAGATGGTTTCCAAACTGAAACTGCTCCTGAGGATGAAGGATCAGGCTTTTGTTCTTTGTTGAAACGAAAGGAACGAAAACGATTATTAGCTCTACTTTTACCTTTAGATTTTTTATCCTGTGGTAAAAAAGTTCCTTTCCCACCAGTAACAGTTGAAATGATGGAATCCAACTGAGAACCAAATAATTTGTTACCCTGGAAAGAAATAGAAAGTAAAGTTGATTTAGAAGCCATATCAGCATTCCAAGTTTTAAGCCATAAAGCTCTTCTAGCTAAAATAGCTAGAGACATAAACCTGACATCAACTCTGATAATATCAAAAATGGCATCACAGATAAAATTATTAGCATGCTGAAGAAGAATAATAATGTCATGAGAATCACGATGTGTTACTTGTTGCGCTAAAGTTTCCAACCAAAAAGTTGAAGCTGCAGCAACATCAGCCAAAGATATAGCAGGTCTAAGAAGATTACCTGAACACAGATAAGCTTTTCTTAGAAAGGATTCAATTTTCCTATCTAGAGGATCCTTAAACGAAGTACCATCTGACGTAGGAATAGTAGTACGTTTAGCAAGGGTAGAAATAGCCCCATCAACTTTAGGGATTTTGTCCCAAAATTCTAATCTGTCAGACGGCACAGGATATAAATGCTTAAAACGTTTAGAAGGAGTAAATGAATTACCCAATTTATCCCATTCTTTGGAAATTACTGCAGAAATAGCATTAGGAACAGGAAAAACCTCTGGAATAACCACAGGAGCTTTAAATACCTTATCTAAACGTTTAGAATTAGTATCAAGAGGACTAGAATCCTCTATTTCTAAAGCAATTAGAACTTCTTTAAGTAAAGAACGAATAAATTCCATTTTAAATAAATATGAAGATTTATCAGCATCAACCTCAGAGACAGAATCCTCTGAACCAGAGGAGTCATCAGAATCAGAATGATGATGTTCATTTAAAAATTCATCTGTAGGGAGAGAAGTTTTAAAAGATTTTTTACGTTTACTAGAAGGAGAAATAACAGACATAGCCTTCTTTATGGATTCAGAAACAAAATCTCTTATATTATCAGGAACATTCTGCACCTTAGATGTTGAGGGAACTGCAACAGGCAATGGTACTTTACTAAAGGAAATATTATCTGCTTTAACAAGTTTGTCATGACAATCAATACAAACAACAGCTGGAGAAATAGCTACCAAAAGTTTACAGCAGATACACTTAGCTTTGGTAGATTCAGCACTTGACAGCGATTTTCCTGTAGTATCTTCTGGCTCAGATGCAACGTGAGACATCTTGCAATATGTAAGAGAAAAAACAACATATAAAGCAAAATTGATCAAATTCCTTAAATGACAGTTTCAGGAATGGGAAAGAATGCCAAAGAACAAGCTTCTAGCAACCAGAAGCAATAAAAAATGAGACTTAAATAATGTGGAGACAAAAGTGACGCCCATATTTTTTCGCGCCAAATAAGACGCCCACATTATTTGGCGCCTAAATGCTTTTTGGCGCCAAAAATGACGCCACATCCGGAACGCCGACATTTTTGGCACGAAATAACGTCAAAGAATGACGCAACTTCCGGCGACACGTATGACGCCGGAAACGAAAATAGAATTTTTGCGCCAAAACAGTCCGCGCCAAGAATGACGCAATAAAATGAAGCATTTTCAGCCCCCGCGAGCCTAACAGCCCACAGGGAAAAAGTCAAATTTTAAGGTAAGAAAAAATGGTCAAATCAAAATGCATTATCCCAAATATGAAACTGACTGTCTGAAAATAAGGAAAGTTGAACATTCTGAGTCAAGGCAAATAAATGTTTGAATACATATATTTAGAACTTTATAAACAAAGTGACAAACCATAGCTTGGAGTGTCACAGAAAATAAGACTTACTTACCCCAGGACACTCATCTACATATAGCAGATAGCCAAACCAGTACTGAAACGAGAATCAGCAGAGGTAATGGTATATATAAGAGTATATCGTCGATCTGAAAAGGGAGGTAAGAGATGAATCTCTACGACCGATAACAGAGAACCTATGAAATAGACCCCTTAGAAGGAGATCACTGCATTCAAATAGGCAATACTCTCCTCACATCCCTCTGACATTCACTGCACGCTGAGAGGAAAACCGGGCTCCAACTTGCTGCGGAGCGCATATCAACGTAGAATCTAGCACAAACTTACTTCACCACCTCCATCGGAGGCAAAGTTTGTAAAACTGAATTGTGGGTGTGGTGAGGGGTGTATTTATAGGCATTTTGAGGTTTGGGAAACTTTGCCCCTCCTGGTAGGAATGTATATCCCATACGTCACTAGCTCATGGACTCTTGCTAATTACATGAAAGAAAGGTGTCCAATACAGTGCCTGCCGGTTTTTTTACATAATTCCCAAGAATAAAATAACTCCTCAAAGCTATGAAGTATTAAAAATGCTTATATATCAATCGTTTTAGCCCAGAAAATGTCTACCAGTCTTAAAAGCCCTTGTGAAGCCCTTTATTCTTATTTAATAAAAATGGCTTACCGGATCCCATAGGGAAAATGACAGCTTCCAGCATTACCAAGTCTTGTTAGAAATGTGTCATACCTCAAGCAGCAAAAGTCTGCTCACTGTTTCCCCCAACTGAAGTTAATTCCTCTCAACAGTCCTGTGTGGAAACAGCCATCGATTTTAGTAACGGTTGCTAAAATCATTTTCCTCTTACAAACAGAAATCTTCATCTCTTTTCTGTTTCAGAGTAAATAGTACATACCAGCACTATTTTAAAATAACAAACTCTTGATTGAAGAATAAAAACTACATTTAAACACCAAAAAACTCTAAGCCATCTCCGTGGAGATGTTGCCTGTACAACGGCAAAGAGAATGACTGGGGAAGGCGGAGCCTAGGAGGGATCATGTGACCAGCTTTGCTGGGCTCTTTGCCATTTGCTGTTGGGGAGGAGAATATCCCACAAGTAAGGATGACGCCGTGGACCGGACACACCTATGTTGGAGAAATAAAGACAGCCAATTCCGCTGAAAAATAATCCACACCCAAAATAAAGTTTAAATTGAAAATATAAGCAGAAGATTCAAACTGAAACAGCTGCCTGAAGTACTTTTCTACCAAAAACAGCTTCAGAAGAAGAAAACACATCAAAATGGTAGAATTTAGTAAAAGTATGCAAAGAAGACCAAGTTGCTGCTTTGCAAATCTGATCAACCGAAGCTTCATTCCTAAACGCCCAGGAAGTAGAAACTGACCTAGTAGAATGAGCTGTAATCCTTTGAGGCGGAGTTTTACCCGACTCGACATAAGCATGATGAATTAAAGACTTCAAACAAGATGCCAAAGAAATTGCAGAGGCCTTCTGACCTTTCCTAGAACCGGAAAAGATAACAAATAGACTAGAAGTCTTTCGGAAAGTCTTAGTAGCTTCAACATAATATTTCAAAGCTCTAACTACATCCAAAGAATGCAATGATTTCTCCTTAGAATTCTTAGGATTAGGACATAATGAAGGAACCACAATTTCTCTACTAATGTTGTTGGAATTCACAACCTTAGGTAAAAATTCAAAAGAAGTTCGCAACACCGCCTTATCCTGGTGAAAAATCAGAAAAGGAGACTCACAAGAAAGAGCAGATAATTCAGAAACTCTTCTGGCAGAAGAGATGGCCAAAAGGAACAAAACTTTCCAAGAAAGTAATTTAATGTCCAATGAATGCATAGGTTCAAACGGAGGAGCTTGAAGAGCCCCCAGAACCAAATTCAAACTCCAAGGAGGAGAAATTGACTTAATAACAGGTTTTATACGAACCAAAGCTTGTACAAAACAATGAATATCAGGAAGATAAGCAATCTTTCTGTGAAAAAGAACAGAAAGAGCAGAGATGTGTCCTTTCAAGGAACTTGCAGACAAACCTTTATCCAAACCATCCCGAAGAAACTGTAAAATTCTCGGAATTCTAAAAGAATGCCAGAAAAAATGATGAGAAAGACACCAAGAAATATAAGTCTTCCAGACTCTATAATATATCTCCCTAGATACAGATTTACGAGCCTGTAACATAGTATTAATCACAGAGTCAGAGAAACCTCTTTGACTAAGAATCAATTGCATCTGTTGAAATTACAGTCCAGGTCGGAAGAACAAAAGAAGCCCCCTGAACTAAACGATGGTGATCTGTCCACCACGTCAGAGAGTGTCGTACAATCGGTTTTAAAGATATTAATTGAGATATCTTTGTGTAATCCCTGCACCATTGGTTCAGCATACAGAGCTGAAGAGGTCGCATGTGAAAACGAGCAAAGGGGATCGCGTCCGATGCAGCAGTCATAAGACCTAGAATTTCCATGCATAAGGCTACCGAAGGGAATGATTGTGACTGAAGGTTTCGACAAGCTGATATCAATTTTAGACGTCTCTTGTCTGTCAAAGATAGAGTCATGGACACTGAATCTATCTGGAAACCCAAAAAGGTTACCCTTGTCTGAGGAATCAATGAACTTTTTAGTAAATTGATCCTCCAACCATGATCTTGAAGAAACAACACAAGTCGATTCGTATGAGATTCTGCTAAATGAGAAGACTGAGCAAGTACCAAGATATAATAGTGATCTGGATGAATCGGAATATGCAGATATGCATCCTGTAAATCTATTGTAGACATATAATGCCCTTGCTGAACAAAAGGCAGGATAGTCCTTACAGTTACCATTTTGAATGTTGGTATCCTTACATAACGATTCAATATTTTTAGATCCAGAACTGGTCTGAAGGAATTCTCCTTCTTTGGTACAATGAAGAGATTTGAATAAAACCCCAGCCCCTGTTCCAAAACTGGAACTGGCATAATTACTCCAGCCAACTCTAGATCTGAAACACATTTCAGAAATGCTTGAGCCTTCGCTGGATTTACTGGGACACGGGAAAGAAAAAATCTCTTTGCAGGAGGTCTTATCTTGAAGCCAATTCTGTACCCTTCTGAAACAACGTTCTGAATCCAAAGATTGTGAACGGAATTGATCCAAATTTCTTTGAAAAAACGTAATCTGCCCCCTACCAGCTGAGCTGGAATGAGGGCCACACCTTCATGTGGACTTAGGAGCTGGCTTTGATTTTCTAAAAGGCTTGGATTTATTCCAGACTGGAGATGGTTTCCAAACTGATACCGCTCCTGAGGATGAAGGATCAGGCTTTTGTTCCTTGTTGTGACGAAAGGAACGAAAATGATTATTAGACCTGAATTTACCTTTAGATTTTTTATCCTGTGGTAAAAAAGTTCCTTTCCCTCCAGTAACAGTTGAGATAATAGAATCCAACTGAGAACCAAATAATTTATTACCCTGGAAAGAAAGGGAAAGCAGAGTAGACTTAGAAGACATATCAGCATTCCAAGTTTTAAGCCATAAAGCTCTTCTAGCTAAAATAGCTAGAGACATATACCTGACATCAACTCTAATGATATCAAAGATGGCATCACAAATAAAATTATTAGCATGTTGAAGAAGAATAATAATGCTAAGAGAATTATGATCTGTTACTTGTTGCGCTAAAGCTTCCAACCAAAAAGTTGAAGCTGCAGCAACATCCGCCAAAGATATAGCAGGTCTAAGAAGATTACCTGAATACAAATAAGCTTTTCTTAGAAAGGATTCAATTTTCCTATCTAAAGGATCCTTAAAGGAAGTACCATCTGCCGTAGGAATAGTAGTACGCTTAGCAAGAGTAGAGACAGCCCCATCAACCTTAGGGATTTTGTCCCAAAACTCTAATCTGTCAGATGGCACAGGATATAATTGCTTAAAACGTTTAGAAGGAGTAAATGAATTACCCAAATTATTCCATTCCCTGGAAATTACTTCAGAAATAGCACCAGGAAAAACTTCTGGAATAACTACAGGAGATTTAAAAACCTTATCTAAACATTTAGATTTAGTATCAAGAGGACCAGAATCCTCAATTTCTAATGCAATTAGGACTTCTTTAAGTAAAGAACGAATAAATTCCATTTTATATAAATATGAAGATTTATCAGCATCAACCTCTGAGACAGAATCCTCTGAACCAGAAGAACCATTATCAGAATCAGAATGATGATGTTCATTTAAAAATTCATCTGAACAATGAGAAGTTTTAAAAGACTTTTTATGTTTACTAGAAGGAGGAATAAAAGACATAGCCTTCTTAATGGATTTAGAAACAAAATCTCTTATGTTATCAGGAACACTCTGAGTATTAGATGTTGACGGAACAGCAACAGGTAATGGAACTTTACTAAAGGAAATATTATCTGCATTAACAAGTTTGTCATGACATTCATTACAAACAACAGCTGGAGGAACAGATACCAAAAGTTTACAGCAGATACACTTAGCTTTGGTAGCTCCAGCACCAGGCAGCGATTTTCCAGAAGTATCTTCTGACTCAGTTGCAACGTGGGACATCTTGCAATATGTAATAGAAAAAACAACATATAAAGCAAAATTGATCAAATTCCTTAAATAGGAAAAAATGCCAGTGAACAAGCTTCTAGCAACCAGAAGCAATAAATAATGAGACTTAAATAATGTGGAGACAAAAGTGACGCCCATATTTTTTTAGCGCCAAATAAGACGCCCACATTATTTGGCGCCTAAATGCTTTTGGAGCCAAAAATGACGCCACATCCGGAACGCCGACACTTTTGGCGCAAAAGAACGTCAAAAATGACGCAACTTCCGGCGACACGTATGACGCCGGAAACATAAAAAAAAATTTGCGCCAAAAAAGTCCGCGCCAAGAATGACGCAATAAAATGAAGCATTTTCAGCCCCCGCGAGCCTAACAGCCCACAGGGAAAAGTCAAATTTTAAGGTAAGAAAAAAATGATTGATTCAAATGCATTATCCCAAATATGAAACGGATTGTCTGAAATAAGGAATGTTGAACATCCTGAGTCAAGGCAAATAGATGATAAATTTATTTCTCTTGTGATGTATCGAGTCCACGGATTCATACTTACTTGTGGGATATTCTCCTCCCCTACAGGAAGTGGCAAAGAGAGCACCCACAGCAGAGCTGCCTATATAGCTCCCCCCTTAGCTCCACCCCCCAGTCATTCGACCGAAGGCTAGGAAGAAAAAGGAGAAAACATAGGGTGCAGTGGTGACTGAAAGTTTAAAAAACAGAATTTATGCTTACCTGATAAATTACTTTCTCCAACGGTGTGTCCGGTCCACGGCGTCATCCTTACTTGTGGGAATATCTCTTCCCCAACAGGAAATGGCAAAGAGTCCCAGCAAAGCTGTCCATATAGTCCCTCCTAGGCTCCGCCCACCCCAGTCATTCGACCGACGGACAGGAGGAAAAAAACAGGAGAAACTATAGGGTGCCGTGGTGACTGTAGTTAGAGAAAAGAATTCATCAAACCTGATTAAAAAACCAGGGCGGGCCGTGGACCGGACACACCGTTGGAGAAAGTAATTTATCAGATAAGCATAAATTCTGTTTTCTCCAACATAGGTGTGTCCGGTCCACGGCGTCATCCTTACTTGTGGGAACCAATACCAAAGCTTTAGGACACGGATGAAGGGAGGGAGCAAATCAGGTTACCTAAACAGAAGGCACCACGGCTTGCAAAACCTTTCTCCCAAAAATAGCCTCTGAAGAAGCAAAAGTATCAAATTTGTAAAATTTGGCAAAAGTGTGCAGTGAAGACCAAGTCGCTGCCTTACATATCTGATCAACAGAAGCCTCGTTCTTGAAGGCCCATGTGGAAGCCACAGCCCTAGTGGAGTGAGCTGTGATTCTTTCAGGAGGCTGCCGTCCGGCAGTCTCGTAAGCCAATCAGATGATGCTTTTAAGCCAAAAGGAAAGAGGTAGAAGTCGCTTTTTGACCTCTCCTTTTATCAGAATAGACGACAAACAGAGAAGAAGTTTGTCTGAACTCTTTTGTAGCTTCTAAATAAAATTTTAGAGCACGGACTACGTCTAAATTGTGTAACAAACGTTCCTTCTTTGAAACTGGATTCGGACACAAAGAAGGTACAACTATCTCCTGGTTAATATTTTTGTTAGAAACAACCTTTGGAAGAAAACCAGGCTTAGTACGCAAAACAACCTTATCTGCATGGAACACCAGATAGGGCGGAGAACACTGCAGAGCAGATAACTCAGAAACTCTTCTAGCAGAAGAAATAGCAACCAAAAACAAAACTTTCCAAGATAACAACTTAATATCTATGGAATGTAGAGGTTCAAACGGAACCCCTTGAAGAACTGAAAGAACTAGATTTAAACTCCAGGGAGGAGTCAAAGGTCTGTAAACAGGCTTGATCCTAACCAGAGCCTGAACAAATGCTTGAACATCTGGCACAGCTGCCAGTCGTTTGTGTAATAAGACAGATAAAGCAGAAATCTGTCCCTTTAGAGAACTCGCTGATAATCCTTTATCCAAACCTTCTTGTAGAAAGGAAAGGATCTTAGGGATTTTGATCTTATTCCATAAGAATCCCTTGGATTCACACCAGCAGATATATCTTTTCCATATTTTATGGTAAATTTTTCTAGTTACCGGTTTTCTGGCTTGAACTAGAGTATCTATCACAGAATCTGAAAACCTACGCTTTGATAGAATCAACCGTTCAATTTCCAAGCCGTCAGCTGGAGGGAGACCAGATTTGGATGTTCGAATGGACCCTGTACAAGAAGATCCTGTCTCAAAGGTAGCTTCCATGGTGGAACCGATGACATATTCACCAGGTCTGCATACCAAGTCCTGCGTGGCCACGCAGGAGCTATCAAGATCACCGAGGCCCTCTCCTGCTTGATCCTGGCTACCAGCCTGGGAATGGGAGGAAACGGTGGAAACACATAGGCTAGGTTGAAGGTCCAAGGCGCTACTAATGCATCCACTAGAGTCGCCTTGGGATCCCTGGATCTGGACCCGTAGCAAGGAACCTTGAAGTTCTGACGAGACGCCATCAGATCCATATCTGGAATGCCCCATAATTGAGTCAACTGGGCAAAGATCTCCGGGTGGAGTTCCCAATCCCCCGGATGGAATGTCTGACGACTCAGATAATCCACCTCCCAGTTTTCCACACCTAGGATGTGGATCGCAGATAGGTGGCAGGAGTGATCCTCCGCCCATTTTATTATTTTGGTCACTTCTTTCATCGCCAGGGAACTCCTTGTTCCCCCCTGATGATTGATATAAGCAACAGTCGTCATGTTGTCTGATTGGAATCTTATGAATCTGGCCTTTGCTAGTTGAGGCCAAGCCCTGAGAGCATTGAATATCGCTCTCAGTTCCAGAATGTTTATCGGGAGAAGAGACTCTTCCCAAGACCATAGTCCCTGAGCTTTTAGGGATTCCCAGACCGCGCCCCAGCCCACTAGACTGGCGGCGGTCGTGACGATGACCCACTCTGGTCTGCGGAAGCTCATTCCCTGGGACAGGTGGTCCAGGGTTAGCCACCAACGGAGTGAGTCTCTGGTCTTCTGATCTACTTGAATCACTGGAGACAAGTCTGTATAGTACCCATTCCACTGTTTCAGCATGCACAGTTGTAATGGTCTTAGATGAATTCGCGCAAAAGGAACTATGTCCATTGCTGCAACCATCAATCCTACTACTTCCATGCACTGAGCTACGGAAGGACGAGGAATAGAATGAAGAACTTGACAAGCGTTTAGAAGTTTTGACTTTCTGACTTCTGTCAGGAAAATCCTCATTTCTAAAGAATCTATTATTGTTCCCAAGAAAGGAACTCTTGTCGACGGAGAAAGGGAACTTTTTTCTATGTTCACCTTCCATCCGTGAGATCTAAGAAAGGCCAGAACGATGTCTGTGTGAGCCTTTGCCTTTGAAAGAGACGACGCTTGTATTAGAATGTCGTCCAAGTACGGTACTACTGCAATGCCCCTTGGTCTTAGAACCGCTAGAAGGGACCCGAGTACCTTTGTGAAAAACCTTGGAGCAGTGGCTAACCCGAATGCGAGGGCCACAAACTGGTAATGTTTGTCCAGAAAGGCGAACCTTAGGAACTGATGATGTTCTTTGTGGATAGGAATATGAAGATACGCATCCTTTAGATCCACGGTAGTCATAAATTGACCTTCCTGGATTGTAGGTAGAATCGTTTGAATGGTTTCAATTTTGAACGATGGTACTCTGAGAAACTTGTTTAGGATCTTTAAATTCAGAATTGGTCTGAAAGTTCCCTCTTTTTTGGGAACTACAAACCGATTTGAGTAAAATCCCATTCCTTGTTCCGCTGTTGGAACTGGGTGTATCACTCCCATCTTTAACAGGTCTTCTACACAATGTAAGAATGCCTGTCTCTTTATTTGGTTTGAGGATAAGTGAGACATGTGGAACCTTCCCCTTGGGGGTAGTTCCTTGAATTCCAGAAGATAACCCTGAGAAAATATTTCTAGTGTCCAGGGATCCTGAACATCTCTTGCCCAAGCATGAGCAAAGAGAGAGAGTCTGCCCCCTACTAGATCCGGTCCCGGATCGGGGGCTACTCCTTCATGCTGTTTTGTTAGCAGCAGCAGGCTTCTTGGCCTGCTTACCCTTGTTCCAGCCTTGCATCGGTTTCCAGGCTGGTTTGGTTTGTGAAGCATTACCCTCTTGTTTAGAGGATGCAGAGTTAGAGGCGGGTCCGTTCCTGAAATTGCGAAAGGAACGGAAATTAGACTTATTATTGGCTTTGAAAGGCCTATCTTGTGGGAGGGCGTGGCCCTTTCCCCCAGTGATGTCTGAAATAATCTCTTTCAATTCTGGCCCAAAGAGAGTTTTACCCTTGAAGGGGATATTAAGCAATTTTGTCTTGGAAGATACATCCGCTGACCAAGACTTTAGCCAAATCGCTCTGCGCGCCACAATTGCAAACCCTGAATTTTTCGCCGCTAATCTAGCTAATTGCAAAGCGGCATCTAAAATAAAAGAATTAGCCAACTTGAGTGCGTGAACTCTGTCCATAACCTCCTCATACGGAGTCTCTCTACTGAGCGACTTTTCTAGTTCCTCGAACCAGAACCACGCTGCTGTAGTGACAGGAACAATGCACGAAATGGGTTGCAGGAGGTAACCTTGCTGTACAAAAATCTTTTTAAGCAAACCCTCCAATTTTTTATCCATAGGATCTTTGAAAGCACAATTATCCTCGATAGGGATAGTAGTGCGTTTGTTTAGAGTAGAAACTGCCCCCTCGACCTTAGGGACTGTCTGCCATAAGTCCTTTCTGGGGTCGACCATAGGAAATAATTTCTTAAATATAGGAGGGGGGACAAAAGGTATGCCGGGCTTCTCCCACTCCTTATTCACTATGTCCGCCACCCGCTTGGGTATAGGGAAAGCGTCGGGGTGCACCGGAACCTCTAGGAACTTGTCCATTTTGCATAATTTTTCTGGAATGACCAGGTTGTCACAATCATCCAGAGTAGATAACACCTCCTTAAGCAGTGCGCGGAGATGCTCTAATTTAAATGTCACAACATCAGGTTCAGCCTGTTGAGAAATTCTACCTGAATCTGAAATTTCCCCATCTGACAAAACCTCCCTCATGGCCCCTTCAGATTGGTGTGAGGGTATGACAGAGCAATTATCATCAGCGCCCTCCTGCTCTTCAGTGTTTAAAACAGAGCAATCGCGCTTTCTCTGATATGCAGGCATTTTGGATAAAATATTTGCTATGGAGTTATCCATTACAGCCGTCAATTGTTGCATAGTAATAAGCATTGGCGCGCTAGAAATACTAGGGGCCTCCTGCGTGGGCAAAACTGGTATAGACAAAGGAGGAGATGATGTAGAACTATGTCTACTCCCTTCATCTGATGAATCATCTTGGGCAACTTTACTATCTGTGGCAGTACTGTCCTTACTTTGTTTGGACGCTATGGCACAATTATCACACAATTTTGAAGGGGGAGACACATTGACTTTCATACATATAGAACATAGCTTATCTGAAGGTACAGACATGTTAAACAGGCTTAAACTTGTCAATAAAGTACAAAAACCGTTTTAAAACAAAAACGTTACTGTCTCTTTAAATTTTAAACAGTGCACACTTTATTACTGAATATGCGAAAAAGTATGAAGGAATTGTTCAAAATTTACCAAATTTTCACCACAGTGTCTTAAAGCATTCAAAGTATTGCACACCAATTTTCAGAGCTTTAACCCTTACAGTTTTACAGTTACAGTTTTAACCCCTCTACAGTCCCAGCTACAGCCTTTGCTGCGACTTTACCAAACCCAGGGGGGAATATGATACCAAATGAAGCCTTCTAGGAACTTTTCCAACTACTTTCAGATCCTCACACATGCATCTGCATGTCTTGCTCTCAAAAGTAACTGCGCAGTAATGGCGCGAAAATGAGGCTCAGCCTACAACTGGGAAGGCCCTTCCTGACTGGAAAGGTGTCTAACACAGTGCCTGACGTTAAAAAACGTTCCCCAAGCTTATAAGTGTGAATTACAAGCATAAACATGTATAAAATGCCCAAATAAAGCAATCGATTTTGCCCATAAAAGTGTCTACCAGTTTTATAGCCCATATTAAGCCCTTTATTCTGTTTGAGACTAAGAAAATGGCTTACCGGTCCCCATGAGGGGAAATGTCAGCCTTCCAGCATTACACAGTCTTGTTAGAAATATGGCTAGTCATACCTTAAGCAGAAAAGTCTGCTGTTTCCCCCAACTGAAGTTACCTCATCTCAACAGTCCTATGTGGAAACAGCAAACGATTTTAGTTACTGTCTGCTAAAATCATCTTCCTCTCACAAACCAAACTCTTCATCTTTTTCTGTTTCAGAGTAAATAGTACATACCAGCACTATTTTAAAATAACAAACTCTTGATAGTAGAATAAAAAACTACAACTAAACACCACATACTCTTAACCATCTCCGTGGAGATGTTGCCTGTGCAACGCAAAGAGAATGACTGGGGTGGGCGGAGCCTAGGAGGGACTATATGGACAGCTTTGCTGGGACTCTTTGCCATTTCCTGTTGGGGAAGAGATATTCCCACAAGTAAGGATGATGCCGTGGACCGGACACACCAATGTTGGAGAAATAAAAATATATATGCCTGTCTTAAAAAAACAGGGCGGGCCGTGGACTCGATACATCACAAGAGAAATAAATTGATCAGGTAAGCATAAATTATGTTTTCTCTTGTAAGATGTATCGAGTCCACGGATTCATCCTTACTGTGGGATACCAATACCAAAGCTTTAGGACACGGATGAAGGGAGGGACAAGACAGGGACCTTAAACGGAAGGCACCACTGCATGTAGAACCTTTCTCCCAAAAATAGCCTCCAAAGAAGCAAAAGTATCGAATTTGTAAAATTTGGAAAAAGTATGAAGCGAAGACCAAGTCGCCGCCTTACAAATCTGTTCAACAGAAGCCTTATTTTTAAAAGCCCATGTGGAAGCCACATCTCTAGTAGAATGAGCAGTAATCCTTTCAGGAGGCTGCAGTCCAGCAGTGTCATAGGCAAAACGGATGATGCTTTTCAACCAAAAGGAAAGATAGGTAGCCGTAGCCCTTTGACCTCTCCGTTTACCAGAATAAATAACAAACAAAGAAGATGTTTGACGGAAATCTTTAGTTGCTTGTAAGTAGAATTTTAAAGCACGAACCACATCAAGATTGTGTAACAGACGTTCCTTCTTAGATGAAGGATTAGGACACAAAGAAGGAACCACAATCTCTTGATTGATATTCTTATTAGAAACAACCTTAGGAAGAAACCCAGGTTTGGAACGTAAAACCACCTTATCTGCATGGAAAACAAGGTAAGGGGAATCACAATGTAAAGCAGATAGCTCAGAAACTCTTCGAGCCGAAGAGATGGCTACTAAAAACAAAACTTTCCAAGATAGAAGCTTAATATCTATGGAATGCATAGGTTCAAATGGAACCCCTTGAAGAACTTTAAAGTGAATGTCAAGTCACGTTCACCACTCTTCCTCATCTTGTTAATTACCTAAAATAAACGTTTGTTTAATTCATCATTTTTTTATAATTTAAGACTAAAACCATAATCGAAGGATTTATAAACCTACTTCGCTTACTTTCTTCCTCCGCCCGCCATCTTGTCCCTCGTATCTAATTTGATTGACATTGCCCTTAACGAATTCTAGCTCATACCCCATGGCGTCCAGCCCCTTTTTGCACACGTAACGCGATCAAACTGCGCATGCGTTCCCTAACAAATCGTCATTGACAATCCATGCTCGTTCATATGTAGCGCATGCGCAAACAATTCCGAACACCTGACGCATGCGCAATGTCTATCTACCTGTCAACCGCGGTACGCGATCCCCAATAAAGTGTTTAACCACTGAACCACCGCTCCCGGACCCCGCCGCTACCTAATAAAGTTATTAACCCCTAAACCGCCGCCATCTACCCCATCGACATCTACCCCATCTACCCCGCCGACATCTATTTTAAAAATATTAACCCCTAATTGAATCCCCCTACACCGCCACCAGCTATACTAACTATATTAACCCTAATTATATTAGGGTTAATATAGTTATTATATTATATATATATTAAGTATAATAACCCTATCTAACTCTAACATCCCTAACTAAACTCTTATTAAAATAAATATAATATTAATAGTATTAATGAAAATATTCCTATTTAAATCTAAATACTTACCTATAAAATAAACCCTAAGATAGCTACAATGTAATTAATAAATTACATTGTATCGATTTTAGGGTTTATATTTATTTTACAGGCAACTTTGTATTTATTTTAACTAGGTACAATAGCTATTAAATAGTTATTTACTATTTAATCGCTACCTAGTTAAAATAATTACCAATGTACCTGTAAAATAAATCCTAACCTAAGTTACAAATACACCTACACTATCAATAAATTAAATAAACTACAAATATCTAAACTAAAATACAATAAATTAAACTAAAAAAAACAAAAACACTAAATTACAAAAAATAAAAAAAATATTACAAGATTTTTAAGCTAATTACACCTATTCTAAGCCCCCTAATAAAATAATAAAGCCCCCCAAAATAAAAAAATGTCCCTGCCCTATTCTAAATTAAAAACGTTCAAAGCTCTTTTACCTTACCAGCCCTTAAAAGGGCTTTTTGCGGGGCATGCCCCAAAGAAAACTGCTCTTTTGCCTGTAAAGATAAACACAATACCACCCCCCAACATTACAACCCACCACCCACATACCCCTATTCTAAACCCACCCTTACCCCCCTTAAATAAACCTAACACTACCCCCCTTAAGATCTCCCTACCTTGTATTCACCCAGCCGAGCAGAACTCTTCATCCGATCCGGGCGATGTCTTCAATCAAGCTGCAGAGAAGTCTTCTTCCATCCGGTGATGTCTTCAAGCAAAGCGGCATCTTCAATCTTCTTTCCTCCGCCGCGGAGCATCCATCCGGCACGACGACTTCCCGACGAATGAGGTACCTTCAAATGACGTCATCCAAGATGGCGTCCGAATTCCGATTGGCTGATAGGATTCTATCAGCCAATCGGAATTAAGGTAGAAAAATCTGATTGGTTGATTGAATCAGCCAATCAGATTCAAGTTCAATCCGATTGGCTGAACCAATCGGATTGAACTTGAATCTGATTGGCTGATTCAATCAACCAGATTTTTCTGCCTTAATTCCGATTGGCTGATAGAATCCTATCAGCCAATTGGAATTCGACGGACGCCATCTTGGATGACGTCAATTAAAAGGTACCTCATTCGTCGGGAAGTCGTCGTGCCGGATGGATGCTCCGCGGCGGAGGAGCGAAGAAAGAAGATTGAAGATGCCGCTTTGCTTGAAGACATCACCGGATGGAAGAAGACTTCTCTGCAGCTTGATTGAAGACATCGCCCGGATCGGATGAAGAGTTCTGCTCGGCTGGGTGAATACAAGGTAGGGAGATCTTCAGAGGGGTAGTGTTAGGTTTATTTAAGGGGGGTTTGGGTGGGTTTAGAATAGGGGTATGTGGGTGGTGGGTTGTAATGTTGGGGGGTGGTATTGTGTTTATCTTTACAGGCAAAAGAGCAGTTTTCTTTGGGGCATGCCCCTCAAAAAGCCCTTTTAAGGGCTGGTAAGGTAAAAGAGCTTTGAACTTTTTTTAATTTAGAATAGGGCAGGGAATTTTTTTTATTTTGGGGGGCTTTATTATTTTATTAGGGGGCTTAGAATAGGTGTAATTAGCTTAAAAATCTTGTAATATTGTTTTTTATTTTTTGTAAATTAGTGTTTGTTTTTTTTGTAATTTATTTTAGATTATTTTAGTTTAGATATTTGTAGTTTATTTAATTTATTGATAGTGTAGGTGTATTTGTAACTTAGCTTAGGATTTATTTTACTGGTAAATTGGTAATTATTTTAACTAGGTAGCTATTAAATAGTTATTAACTATTTAATAGCTATTGTACCTAGTTAAAATAAATACCAAGTTACCTGTAAAATAAATATAAACCCTAAAATAGCTACAATGTAATTATTAATTACATTGTAGCTATCTTAGGGTTTATTTTATAGGTAAGTATTTAGATTTAAATAGGAATATTTTCATTAATAATATTAATATTATATTTATTTTAATAAGAGTTTAGTTAGGGATGTTAGAGTTAGATAGGGTTATTATACTTAATATTTAGATAATATAATAACGATATTAACTATATTAACCCTAATATAATTAGTGTTAATATAGCTGGCGGCGGTGTAGGGGGATTAAATTAGGGGTTAATACATTTATTATAGGTAGGGCCGGTGTAGGGGGATTTAGATTAGATGCAAAAGAGCAGTTTACTTTGTGACAAAGCCCCACCAAAAGCCCTTTTAAGGGCTGGTAAAAGAGCTGATTACTTTAGGGCAATGGCCCGCAAAAAGCCCTTTTAAGGGCTGGCAATAGAGCAGTTTACTTTGGGGTAATGCCACGCAAAAAGCCCTTTTCAGGGCTATTTGTAGGGTTAGACTTGGGTTTAGTGGTAGGGATAGTTTAGTATTTTAGGGGTTAAATAATTTAATATAGGTGGCGGCGTGGTAGGGGGATTAGATTAGGGGTTAATTAATTTAATATAGGTGGCGGCGGGGTAGGGGGATTAAATTAGGGGTTAATAATTTTAAAATAGATGGCGGCGGGGTAGGAGCTCACATTAGGGGGTAGGTAAGGTAGATGGCGGCGGCGGTGTAAGGGGCTCACTTTAGTGGGTAGGTAAGGTAGATGTCGGCGGTGTAAGGGGCTCACTTTAGGGGGTAGTTTAATATTGTTGGCGATGGTGTAGGGGGATCACATTAGGGGGTAGTTAATGTAGATGGCGGCGGGGTCCGGGAGCAGCGGTTTAGGGGTTAAATACTTTATTAGGGATTGCGGCGGTGGATCGCGGTTGACAGGTAGATAGACATTGCGCATGCGTTAGGTGTTAGGTTTATTTTGTAGCTAGTTGAGGGAGTTACGAGGCTCCAATAGACAGCGTAAGGTTTACTACGGCTGCTTTTTGTGGCGAGGTGAAAATGGAGTAAGATTTCTCCATTTTCGCCACGTAAGTCCTTACGCTGTATATTGGATACCAAACTGCGCTGGTTTGGTATACCTGCCTATGGCCCAAAAAACTACGGGCGACGGCAGAAATATACGAGCGTAACTTCTAGGTTACGCTCGTATATAGGATACCAAACCAGCGCAAATTTCAGCGTCGCCGGCATTGAATACTATCATTGATAGCTAGTCATTGAATACAATGTTGCAACGATTGACGCCTGCGCTTTAGGCATAAAATTTTTTGGGTCACGCAGGCGCAAATCGATTGTATGGGGAATGGTGCGCATGCGCAATTGTTCCGGCAATCGGGAACGCGCATTTTAAGTAATAAAGGCATTATCCGGAAATACATGGAGGGCGGAGCTAGGAACGGCCGGGAATGTAAATATAAATTGTATTTATAACTATAATATATATATATATATATATATATATATAAAAAAAAAAAAAAAAGTTGGGATCATACTATATATTAGATGAGGAATAGAATACAGGCTGCAAAAACCAAAAACTTTACATTCACTTTAAGAACTAAGTTTAGGCTCCATGGCGGAGCAACAGGTTTAAATACAGGCTTGATTCTGACCAAAGCCTGACTAAATGCTTTAACGTCTGGGACATCTACCAGACGTTTGTGAAGTAGAATAGACAAAGCAGATATTTGACCTTTAAGAGAACTAGCAGATAATCCCAAAGACAATATTCTAGGAATCCTAATCTTACTCCACGAGTAACCTTTGGATTCACACCAATAAAGATATTTGCGCCAAATCTTATGATAAATCTTCCTGGTGACA